>NC_087193.1:8939783-8944783 GCF_035594125.1 Scylla paramamosain | reverse complement strand
ATGAGAAATACACTGATGAAATGTGTAGGAGTGAGAGTTAGTGACGCAATGCATGTGACGTGTATTAGTGACGCACGGGTGAAAAGAGAAGAGAGGGAGAAGAAGTGAATGACGTGACTTGGTAACTTATTGAGCGGCAGGCCTTACGTCACCGGGTCGTGGCGCTAAGTGGCCGGCAAGCCCTGAGTAATCACCGAAGGTTTAGTTGTGCACGCCGTCACCGTTTTCTTGGCTACTACACGGCCTTGAGAGACTCGCGTGCAGAGGTTAGGGTTTCAGGACGGTTAATAATTCATATTTGCCCGTGCACTGATAGCAGAAAGATATGCAGGACAGACACAGCCGCGTGGGGCACTAGCCCTGCCACCAAATTCCTCCTGACTAGACGAGCAGAGCCAGAGGCAGCTGATCAATGCTCTTGACCCGCCACTCACAGGGCAGACAGGTGGCCTTCCCCTCACTCTCACTCTCACTATCACCCCGACCCTCTCACTCTCTTCCTTCCTGAAGAACCCTCGAACACTCACAATTGACGACGAGGAGGGCGGAGCTGCGGTGGCCCCCGGGCGGGTGGCGGTGTGACGCTCGCATCAGCATCTCGTTGTACGCGGAGCACTGCAGGGGTGCCCCATCGTGGCCCGGCTCCGGCGTGAAGCTCACCATGGACACGCTGCGGTTGCCGTCGTCAGACACCTGAGGGAGGCAGAGGAGGTGGGCGCTGTGAAATGAGGAGGCAAGATCAAATATTTCAGTCTCTACTACTCAGCCTACAGTGAAAGGATCTTTCCGTCACAAATTGAGGGCTGTAGTTGTGTGTGTGAAGGAAAATCCTTTGATGGCACGTGAAGTCTGCCAAGGATATTACTTTCCATTTCTGCTTCTCTTTATAAATCCCCTTTGGAAAATATAAGGCCGACTACCTGCCTCACAACACCCTACAGGAGTCGTAGGCCTGCTGACACCGCCTGAGTGCGCCCAGAAAGATTTAAAATTATTGTGGCTGAAAATATGTCTCGGTACTGGTCGTGAAAAGATGTGAAATAGATGTCCTGGAAATGTTCCAGGAAGTCGTACATTTTATTCCACGTTTCTTAAGAGAAGTAATGAAAAGATGTTTATAAACGAGGAGGTGAGGCGAGGAAAATCATTGAAAAAAAAAATGTTCTCTTTTGGTGTCGTTCGCCAGGGCCCGAGAAATAAAACTCCTAACAGGCGACGCAATACGCACTGAGTTTTATCATTAATATTTAAATAGAAATAAATGTGCTGCCTTGCAAATGAATCTGGATGTAATTATTGAGTGATTACTGCAATTATTTTCCCCGCCACCCTTCACCCATCCTCCCTTAGTGCTGCTCGCAGAGGAAGGAAATGACGGATACGAAATTATGCAACGGAAGAAGAAGCAAACAGATAAGGAAGAAATGGATTATGTAAGAGGAACATTAACAGAAACAACGAAAGAAAAGAAAAGAAAGGAAAAATAACATTTGGAAGTGTCAATAACGGAAGAGAAGACGATATGTTTAGAGAAAATCGGAAAGGAAAAAATATCAGACCTGAGAATTTTTCCTCGCAAGTAATCACACACACACACACACACACACACACACACACACACACACACACACACACACACACACACACACACACACACACACACACACAGAGAGAGAGAGAGAGAGAGAGAGAGAGAGAGAGAGAGAGAGAGAGAGAGAGAGAGAGAGAGAGAGAGAGAGAGAGAGAGAGAGAGATGGGGGCGATGTCATTATTGCCGAAGTCACGCAAACACCAGTATGGATCCCAAGCAACAATGGCTATTTATTAAGCACTCCGGGGGCTGTGTGTGTGTGTGTGTGTGTGTGTGTGTGTGTGTGTGTGTGTGTGTGTGTGTGTGTGTGTGTGTGTGTGTGTGTGTGTGTGCGTGCGTGCGTGCGTGCGTGCGTGCGTGCGTGCATTTACGTTTGCCTGCTTCACGCACACACCATTCCTTACGTGTTTACCGAGCGGAGAGAGAGAGAGAGAGAGAGAGAGAGAGAGAGAGAGAGAGAGAGAGAGAGAGAGAGAGAGAGAGAGAGTTCATGAAGACAGAAAAGTTGGGTGTATAAAAGTTTGAATCGTGTCAGCAGGTAGTTAGAAAACGGAGGACGCCTTCTGATAGGAGGAGCAAAAGAAAACGAAGAAAAGGGGAAAAGAAATGTAGGTCAGGAAAAAGAGGAAACGAAATGGGGGAAAATTGGTAAAAGGAGATGAATGAAAGAGAAGAGAAAGACGAGGAGAAGAAGGAGGAGGAGGAAGAGGCCATTGTGGTAATAATGGTAAGAGATAGGTACAAAGGAGGGAAATAAATAGAATCAAACTAAAATATGGAAAGGAGGCTGCAAAAGAAGGATGAAAAGGAGGAGGAGGAGGAGGAGGAGGAGGAGGAGGAGGAGGAGGAAGATTTCTTAGTGATAGTAATGGAATGAAGGGAACAAAGGGAGGAGGAAAGTAACTGGAATCAGACAATAATGAGAAAGGAGGTGAGAGAAGGAGGAAGAAATAGAGGAGAAGGAGAAAAGGAAGGAGGAGGAGGAATGTCATAGTGATGGTAATAAGGAATGAGTCGATAAAAGACAGAGAAACGGATTAAACTAAAATAGAGAAGGAGGAAGAAGAGAAAGAAGAATAGGCAGAAGATGTGATGACAGAAGTAGCAATGAAGAAGGAAAGGGATAAAGGAATAGAGAAAAACAGGGAAAGGAAGTACGAGTAGGAGAAGAAAGAGATGGAAGAAAAGAAGGAAAAATAGGCAGATGTGATAACAGTAACAGTGGAGAAGGAAAAGGATAAAAGCATAGAGAAAATTAGAGAAAGGAGATGGAGGAGGAGGAGGAGGAGGAGGAAAAGGAGAACCATACAGCTTAGGAAACACTAAATGGATGAAAAACCTGCAATCCTTTCCTCGCGTGGTAAGACAAGGAAGGAGAATGGAATGAAATCGTAGACAGCTTGGAGTGCAAGTTGCCTTCATTTATTTGATTATTGCCATCTGTTAGTGCAAATTGAATGGCGGTGGGGTGAAGACAGCTCCCGTCCACATTGCTACAAACAGGAAATGTATGAAGGCGAGGTGAACCCAACGCAGGTACTGGAATAATAGCTGACAAAGGATAATAGAATGCCGAGAGCTGATTGGTTTATTGTACTGGGCTTAAAGATAACGGAAATGAAATAGAACTGGATAACCTATAAAGATTAATGAGTTAAACATCGGATAAGCGGAATGTTATATGAAGGAAAAGTGAGTGAAGAGAAAAATTACAATGCAGGATTGCTAATAATTGGTAAGTAAATTACGGGAATATCTAAATTGTTGGTACCTATTACAATGACCGATTGAAATTTGATAGGCCTAATTTACCGTAAAGAAAAGTAAAAGTTAATTATTAAAAAAAAAAAACTTGGCTATGTTTAATTACAATGAAAATGAATATATAATAAAAATGTAATAGAAAGTTAGATTAGATGTTTGTTCATTTATTTGTACCAGAAGACTAGAATGTTAGCAATGGAGAGATGGTTGAAGATTGTGATTGGTAAGCCTTTCACTGCAACTTAGCACACCTTTCATTAATCACAAACCTTTATGAAATGTTTCGTTTTGTCCTGCAGCCACTGGTAAATAATGATATGTCTGTTAAATAAAACTTGATAATTTAAATCCACTTCTTTTTTCTGTTAAATAAAACTTGATAATTTAAATACACTTCTTTTTTCAGTTCATATCATTGATTGTGCTCTTAATGTTGTGGTTCGTTGTGTACCGCAGTGAAAGGGTTTAAAACATAATATAAACATAAGAAAATAAGGGAAACTGCAAGAAGTCATCAGGAATATACGTGACCAGTCCCTATATGAAACATGTCTGCGCCTTCCCATTTGTCATCACCGTCCATAAATTTCTTTAATTTTTCAAAGCTCCCTAATGACTCCGCACTAACAACCTGATTGCTGATTCCGTTCCATTCATCCACCACTCTATATGAAAAAAGTTTCTTCCTATCTCTTTTTTAAATATAACTTTTTTTTTTTTCAAGCATGAACCAATTATTTCATGTTCTATCCTGATAACTAACAACCTCATCTACCACTCTATTTAAGAACCAGTCATCTACCGCTCTATTTAAGAACCAGTGCCTTCCTAGTTATCTACCACTCTAAGAACCAGTGCTTTCCTATCTCTATAAGTTTTTATTTGAAGCTTGAACCCATTATTTTTTGTTTCATCCTGATAACTTTGCCTGAGAATTTTTGATACTCTTTGTTACACTCAGCTCACCCAAGGCTTGGCGGAGGGCAGGATGATCTCGTTGAGCATCCAGGTGATGTGAGGCTCAGGGTTCGAACCCCACACGGTGCACTTGACTTCAGCAGGCGTCCCAGCGGAGAGCACAGGCACGTCCTCCATCTCCACGATCAGCACGTCCACTGCGGGCGACACACACACACACACACACACACACACACACACACACACACACACACACACACACACACACACACACACACACACACACACACACACACACACACACACACACACACACACACACACACACACACACACACACACACACACACACACACACACACACACACACACACACACACACACACACACACACACACACACACACACACACACACACACACACACACACACACACACACACACACACACACACACACACACACACACACACACACACACACACACACACACACACACACACACACACACACACACACACACACACACACACACACACACACACACACACACACACACACACACACACACACACACACACACACACACACACACACACACACACACACACACACACACACACACACACACACACACACACACACACACACACACACACACACACACACACACACACACACACACACACACACACACACACACACACACACACACACACACACACACA
>NC_087193.1:8907283-8934783 GCF_035594125.1 Scylla paramamosain | reverse complement strand
AAGGTGGGGAGGCAGTGCACTGGGGCCGCTTAGCACTGACCAATTTGCGAGGGTAACATGGGAGTAAGAATGCCTGAGGAAGCGTGGAGTTAGTGGCGGGCTGTAATAATGATGATACAAGGAGGCACGTCAGGGGGAGATGAAGTAGAGGCGTCCTGCAAGGGATCATCAGAGCAAAACGTCTAGGGATAATTTCCTTAGGATGGATCACCGCGGGGACTGTCCTGCTGGCTCGTTCGTTGTCCCCGCCCCGCCGTGCTTTGCCTCTCCTCGCCCCGCCTTGCCTCGACGCCCCACTACCTGCGTGAGGAAAGGTGTTCGGCCTCCGCTAGTGTGCATAATTATACAGGTGTGTGTGCGGTGTGATGGCCGGGTAATGAAGCAATCCCCTGCAGACAACGGAACACAAAGGGCCCTCAGAAATACATCGTCCAGGCCCTTGCAGTATATTCAAGATGTTCTAAGTCATATTTATAGCATCATGCAACTGTGCCGCTTTGCAGGAAAACACTGGACGCTCCTGTTTAGAGGCGTGGATTACAGAGCGCCCCTGTGCCACACGTCCTCCTAATTGACAACTGGCATGAAAATATCCTCAGATACATTCTTCCTGTATACTTGAACCTCCCCCTTGCGACAGTGGAGAGAGAGAGAGAGAGAGAGAGAGAGAGAGAGAGAGAGAGAGAGAGAGAGAGAGAGAGAGAGAGAGAGAGAGAGAGAGAGAGAGAGAGAGAGAGAGAGAGAGAGAGAAAGCGTTGTGTTTGCATTTCAAATTAAATGAAAGCTATATGGATTTTTGTGAATGCACCCATTCAGCAACCCACCCACCTACACACATGCATGCACACACACACCACCACTGAAAATCGTGAACGCTGTACAGACAAATGTGTAAGATTGTGACTAAAATTCATGCAAGCACTCAGGGTGAAGACATCCCGCCAAGTGCCCAGATGAACACTCCAGAGATAGCAAAGGTCAAGGGTTGGGAGGGCGAGAAGCGTAAAGAAAAAATAAGTGATAAATTTTTCCACGAATGTAACGAGAGATCGAGAGAAAGAGTGAGAGAGAAACACAGGCGTCATAGTTTCGAGGTGCGAAGAAGATAAGGAAGACTCGCCGTTGTGTGAGTGGCAGAATAATTGAGTCTCAGAATTCGTCGTAAGTCTTAAGAGACAAAAATATAAAGAAAAATAAGTTTTGCAAATGTTAAGGGTGACATTCATAAAAGCGTCACCTACACTCAGTCTTTCAGTGCCACGTGTCGGAAAGTGGAAAGAAAAACAGTTAACATTGGAAAGTGTGATTAAGAGAAGGAAAAGCAAAACATGTTAAGGAGAGAGAGAGAGAGAGAGAGAGAGAGAGAGAGAGAGAGAGAGAGAGAGAGAGAGAGAGAGAGAGAGAGAATATTGTAAGGTTATGACATTAAAAATATACATTACCTGATACCTCACCTGAAAAACACGCTTAGAGAGAGAGAGAGAGAGAGAGAGAGAGAGAGAGAGAGAGAGAGAGAGAGAGAGAGAGAGAGAGAGAGAGAGAGAGAGAGAGAGAGAGAGAGAGGGTTTTGATGTTAGGATGTATTTTAAAGGCATACATCACCTGACTATAAAAAGAATAAATAAAAAAAATATAAATAAATAAATAAATAACGCCACTGCTTACCATTACGAGTCTCACAGATGAGGGTTGGCGCCTGGCCCTCGTGGAAGAGACCCACCACGCCGTCCCTCTCCTTATCACCGCTCTCCCCCATCCACCACTCCACGCTGAGCCTCACCGGGGGCACTGCAACACACAGGAGGGTGCCCACCAATGAAAAACACAAATACTCACGCACACACGCGCGCCAACTTGGGAAACTGTGTGTTGTGCTAGAAATAGGCGGAAACTCTGTCATTAAAAGATATTAGCTGCCTCTTTACCTGCAATAAAAGCCGCCTGCCTGGTTAAAATAAGAAAGAAGCTGCTGGTTTTTTCACTACGAGTGGTGGGGAAAATAGAACACAGACGTGGATGGGGAAATTAAAGGTTACTTAAGATAATGAGAAAAAAGGGAGAAAATAGGGGACTCTGAGCTAAATATAAGAACGAAGGTATTAATTTCGAGCTAAGGGGTAAATATATAGAACATAGGTACTTGTGAGTGTTAGGAGATATTAAACATGCTTAACATGATGAAAATAATAAGAGTCGAGTAAAACAGTTAATAATTACGTAGAAGGAAACAATTGATTTTAAACTAATTGGAATAATAAATAGATCATGGTTGTAGATGTTAGAACAACTGAAATTTACTCAATACAGAAAGGGGAATCAGAAAAAAAGTCATAGTTAAAGACAAAAAAAAAAAATCATAGCAAAGGAAAAAGTAAAACACAAAGGTGGATGTTGGGAAAATTGTTACAGTAAAGAAGAAAAAAACAAAAATATTAGAGTTCTAGCTAAAAATAGGAATGGAGGTATTGATTTTGACCTGAGTGGCCGGAGGAACAGTAGGCAGACATGACACTGGAGCAAATTAACACAGTGACGAATACAAACAAGGACAAGAAAACAGGGAGACTCCGAGACAAAAAAAGATCCTGCCTGCTTTGGAATAAGAGTACAAAAAAAAAAAAAAAAAAAAAAACTCATTGCTATAGGTAAATTAAACGTTACTCACAGTGAAGGAAGAAAGGAAACAAAATACAGAATAATAGGTGGATTCCAAGTATTCGTTAATGAAGTGTAATAATGTTGAAGACCAAAACTCGAGCTGTACTTTTAATCTACACCCTACTGCTGCCAGGGAAAAGGTGCCTGGAGGTCGGAGGTTGCACGGGCTTAGCTGCGCAGGCCAACACTGAAGGGGAACAAAAGGAAGCCATTGTTTCATTACAGTAAATATTTTTCTACCCGTTGCCTGTGCCGGGAATGTACAGCGTTGCAATTTTGATATGCTTCATGTGTATATCTATCGCTTTGCTGGGCGTCCTCTCGCTCCCAATGGCGGCGCGGTGATGATTGCTGTTTTAACGTCCTTCCTTTTGCATTACAATAGAAAGAGAGTGTAGTAGTGATTTGGATTTTTTGTTTTTATTATATTTTTTACGCGCCGTTCTGCTCTGACGGGAGCGGTAGAGGGTGGAAAAATGTATTGCAGCTATGGGTTTTGCATTCAGGCTTCCCAAAAACCTATTCTCCCATTTATCCGAAACCAAAAAACGGTAACATGACGAAACGCTATAAAAAATAATAAAAAAGTAAAGGTATTCAATTTCTGTAAACCATCATTGAAAAAAAGAAATGGACTACGCATGTATAAATACTGGTTGTATCTGTAAAATGTGAATATAAATGATAGTTAGTACAAGGGAACGATTAATGAGTCGAGAGCTGCTTTTAACTTACTACAACTGGGCAGAAATATCGATAAGGGAGATTAATGCTGCCAGGCTACCAAGGCGTAAATCCAGGAACAAAAAAAAAAAAAAAAAAAAAAAACACCTAGGCTCTGGAATGAATATTGAAGAGAAACAGCAGAGGATAGAACTGGGGGAAGAGTTACACACACACACACACACACACACACACACACACACACACACACACACACACACACACACACACACACACACACACACACACACACACACACACACACACACTTACCTACAACAGTCAGATTCACCCTGGTGTTCCTGGTGGGGGTGAGAAGGAAGTCAACACGGCAGCGGTACACAGCCGAGTCATTTCTCTCCACGTCCCTCACCATCAGACCCACCGCCTTCTCGTTCCCCGCGGCCTCCTCGTCGCTCCCTGCCTCCCCATACGCCGGGGCATACGAGGTGGTCTTCTGGCCGTATCCTAGCCTCGGTCTGACCCCGTGGCCGTAGTCAGCGCCCTCCGCCACGCCCACATCCATCTCTGCCAGTCTCAGGAAGGCGCGCTGGGCAGTGGAAGCTGTGTTGTCCCGCCATATTTGAGGCTTCCCACTGGCCTGTTCCCGATAGTCCACGCTGGGGGGAGAGATTGCGTGTTAGAGAGAGAGAGAGAGAGAGAGAGAGAGAGAGAGAGAGAGAGAGAGAGAGAGAGAGAGAGAGAGAGAGAGAGAGAGAGAGAGGGGGGGGGTATAGGGATAGGGAAGAGATAGATAGACAGACAGACAGACAGACAGATACCGAGACAGTTAGAAACGCATTACTATCGGTGCGAGGAAATTGATTCTCCCTGAGTCAGGGTTGATTGGCAGCAGCGTGTGTGCCGACGGCGATTCCTAGGTCAGCACTTCACCAGAGAGAGAGAGAGAGAGAGAGAGAGAGAGAGAGAGAGAGAGAGAGAGAGAGAGAGAGAGAGAGAGAGAGAGAGAGAATGGGGTTAGTTAATCATTGCACCTTATGTTTCTTGTTCTATTTTTTCCCTCTTTACGTTTAAATCTACCATGCTCTGCGAGATGTGTTTCATACGTCGTGTTTTCTTCTCGTTTAAATTTCCTCGCCATATTACGTGTTCCAGGCGCCTTAACGCATTTCGAAGTAATCCAGTTTACCTGACAGCTACAAAATTACTTCATCACTCATGTACAGGAAGCAGTTACCTCCTCCTTTCTTCTTCACCGAGACTCATTTCCACCCATCTTTTGCACCACACCACTCCACCACCTCTCCTGAACCACACTGCACCACACATCTTCCTTACAAGTTGCCAGAGCAATTCTCATCTTTATAGAAGCACAGAATTGCCTTCATATACCATTTCTTCCATCTGCTATACCTTCTTACTGTTCACAATATGCCACGCCAGATATATACCACTATACTATATAAGTCACTACAGTTTGTTTATCCTTCTAGAACTACGTGACCTTCTCTTACCTCTCCTTCCATCACCATTCCACTATACCACACTGTATTCCTTGAGGTGCCACGGTGCCACTTACCCTGTTACTCTAGAGCCACGTAATCTCATCCCATTTCCCATACCCACACGCTGTACTAAAAAAAAAAAAAAAACGCACTTTAGATTCTAAAACACGTCCCGTACCCCATATTGATTCAAAAGGCTGTAGTTGAAGTTACACAAATTTTTAAGTGTTTTTACGGTTGTAGTGGGAAGGTTTACGAGATTTCTACAGTGATAAGAGGAACATTCTTAAGAACCCGGCAAATCCTTCTTGTGGCCTTTCAAAATAGTCGTGGTGAGAGAGCATTGTTTCAGAATACGGGCCAAGTATACTACACTATAACACCACATCTCATGCCCACCACAAAGGGTACACCACACGCAAGAAAGTTACGGCAGCGCTATTCAGCCTCTTAGGGACACGAGAGCGCCTCATTGCAGCCTTTAGTCACCCTTCAGACTCTCACCACTCACCGGTACTTCAGTGCCAATGCTTTCCTCGCCACTCACGCGCCCAACCCATCAGGCGGGGGCGTGAAGGCGGTGCGGAAAGGACGTGAGGGATGGTTGTGGAGGCGACGCTGGGGTGAGGGCGGCGCGAGGGATGTGAAGGTGATAGTAAGGAACAGGAAATTTGAACTCCATGTTTTTTATTTATTTTTTTTAGTTCATGTGCCTATTTTTCTTCAGATGGAGTGTCAAGTTATTGCTGCATCGCCTCTTTGAGTCTTTCCCTCATGTGAATTTTTCCTTTTTTTTTTTTTTCTTTGTCCGCCATTCTTACTTCATGCTTTTTTGTTCGTCATTCTTACTTTATGCGTGTTTCTATCATGTTATTTTATTTCCTTCCTATTTGTCGTGTCTCTGTGAAGGGAAAAATGGCTTCTATAAAACTGAAGTGCCTCTGGAGCTTATATTTTTCGCCCATTTATTATTTTCGTGTTTCAAGGTTAAGCTTTTTGCCTTCCTTTTAATAATATTGTTTTTTTATGAAGGCGAAAGAGGATAACATACTATTTCTGGAGGTTTTGAAGCTCAGTTCTTTCTATCTTACGTAGTTTCACTGTTTTTTATGAAGAGGAAAACTGGCTTCTTTTAGTCATGTACCACAAATCTCCCAAGTTAAATTTCCCAAGTTAAATTTCCAAAGTTAAATTTCCAAAGTTAAATCTCCCTTATGAACGTTCCTACGACCAGATTATTCCTTCAAAACTAATTTCCCAGTGAAACGCAACATCAGGTCAAGATTTCGCCACAGATGGAATTTTTGCGGAGACTTACTCTTTTGGAATTTGCGTATAAGGTGGTACGGCACTTTTGGGCGTGTTAGAGGGTTAGCGCACGCATCTATTCCCTCTTCTTGGCTCCCGCGTGTCAAAGGGATACAGATGGGAGCAATCCACGCCTTGCAATGGACGTAAACTCGCGTGGGCTCGGCGTCTCGCAAGGCTCGGGTTTTCGGTGCTAAATTGTGCGTGATGTACAAACACCATTTATCTCCTCCCTGTGTCGTGGATTGCCGCTGTGAGCCCCCCTTCCTCCTCCTCCTCCTCCTCCTCCTCCTCCTCCTCCTCGGGTCCCTGGGTGCGTCTGAGGGAAGCTGAAGTGATTTTTAGCCTGCGGACATAGCCAGTGCGTGTCCGGTACATGTCTGGTTCTTATTCTGACACACTTCTGCCCACACCTCCATTATTTTCCTTTGACTCCAGATGAAGTCGCTGGTTTTAATGATTTTTATGGTTTACAGTGACTAATTAAGATTTTTTACATTATTAACAGGAAGAGATTTTTCAGAACCCTACTAATCATCTCCGTGGTTTCTGGAAATAGTGGTGGTGAGAGAGTGAAGGATTTCTTCCCGCTCATCATCATCATCATCATCATCATCATCATCATCATCATCATCATCATCATCATCATCATCATCATCATCATCATTAGTTTTCGTGATTCCGCTCCTGTATAAAGATTTGTTTTCCTTTTAATCTTGGCTTCTTATTGATTTCCAGGAATGTTAAAGTAAAACACACACACACACACACACACACACACACACACACACACACACACACACACACACACACACACACACACACACACACACACACACACACACACACACACACACACACACACACACACACACACACACACACACACACACACACACACACACACACATTTTTCTTTACATAGCGCGTTTATTTGTTTTGAAGATAAGGGATCAAGATATACTGTAAATATTATCCCATATCTATCGGTGGTCCTGCTTCCTTCCCTCTCCCTCCCTCTCCCACCCTCTCCCTCCCTCTCCCACCCTCTCCCTCCTTCTCTCACTCTTCCAACAACTCTCAGCTTCCTCCTTCCCTCCTCCTCTCCCCCATCCACCAGCCGCACATCCTTTCATCTTCTCCAAGGGCAGGTTCCATTTAAACTTTCAATCCACCCCACTCCATAACAAATAGGAAAGCGATATATGTTTATAGAATCAGACAGTGTTTCATGTTTGAGGATATGTGACACAACCGCCATTGTTTGCAAGTTTATCCCTTCTCTTATTTTGATCGTAATGTGAATAATATTATTAGTGTTGGTGGTCGTGCGTTTTAAAGTCTCGTTTTTGTGTTCGGGAGCCTAAAAGAAAGAATACAGTATTTCAGCGTATCACTGTTTTTTGCCGCACGTGTTGTTACAGATTTAAGCAGCTTTCGTTGTAGTGATAGCGGTATTGTTCTGGTATAGGTGGTATTGGCGAGTGGCACTGGTACTTTCACTGCCACGAGAGTAGACACAAAGAAAACGAGCATTTAGTACCTCGATTTTTGTGATGATTGTGTGCTGAACTCCCTCCCCAGTATAAAAATGACAATGGCAGCAGGTGGAGTGTGGCACTGCGGTGTTTGTGTGGCAGCGGCATCAGCAGCAGCAGCGAAACAAAGGAGGGGGGACTTGTTTGCTACAAATTCGAAATGAGAGATGGAAAACATGCGTCCCATTTATTTCAAGCATTTGCATATCAGGGAAACGCTGACTAGCACTGAGGGAGTAAGTATTGTGCATATGTCTTCCGCTGACTTGCCTTTGCTGACGGCTGAGGAGGAGGAGGAGATGGAGGGTTAGGAGAAGGAGGAGGCAAGGAGACACAAAGAGAATACAAAATCAGCACATCTAGTGACCTTTACGAAGCTGCTTGTGATAAACTACTCTATGTAACCTTAAGTAAGACACGTGAGGGTAGGAGAGTAAAGGCGAACACTGGGGACGAGGAGGAGGAGGAGGAAGTTGATACTGCTGAGGAAGACCTTAAGTTTTTTATTAATCCCATGTGGGTTATTAATGGGTGATGGGGGAACACGGGATAGAGGAGGGAATAAAGAAGGGATAATTAAATAAGATCACCTCAGAACTAGATATTTTCCTTCTCACGGTCGTAATTTTGTAGGTGGAAACATTGTGACAGGGAAAGGTCGCAAAATGTGTTGGTTTATATCTAAAAAAGACGCGTTTTGTTAATTGTGAGTTCAGAGAGAGAGAGAGAGAGAGAGAGAGAGAGAGAGAGAGAGAGAGAGAGAGAGAGAGAGAGAGAGAGAGAGAGAGAGAGAGAGAGAGAGAGAGAGTTAATTTATATAAGAAAAAAACCCTGTGAAATGTGACCATAGTTGATGCTCGTTTATTTACCAAATGGGGAAAAAAGGAAACTTAGGTGCGTGCTTGTAAATTAAAGGTAAAAAAAAAAAGAATGAAAATAGAAAAAGAAAATGTAGAAATATATTTGTATAGTGACCTGTGTATGTGTGTATGTATGTATGTAGGTGCTGTACTGTAAATGTTATGAAATGTTTACAAAATATTAATGAGAGAGAGAGAGAGAGAGAGAGAGAGAGAGAGAGAGAGAGAGAGAGAGAGAGAGAGAGAGAGAGAGAGAGAGAGAGAGAGAGAGAGAGAGAGAGAGAGAGAGAGAGAGAGAGAGAGAAATAAGGAAAGATTGCAGCTGTGATTAGCAATACGAACTCCTGCGAGGCAAAATATGAACCTGTGCTTATTCCAGTGAGTGGGAAAAAAAAACATCCTAACGAAGACAGATTGAGGGACGAAAACCACCACCACCACCACCACCACCACCACCACCACCACCACCACCACCACTGTCATCACCATCATACCGCTGCCACCAAACTGCAATTATTTTTTTCAGGAGCATAAAAGCTTCACAACAAGCTTCCTCCACCAACAGTTTGGAAATACCCGGCGGGGACGAGAGAGAGAGAGAGAGAGAGAGAGAGAGAGAGAGAGAGAGAGAGAGAGAGAGAGAGAGAGAGAGAGAGAGATGGAGGAGTTATAAGCTGCGTGAAGGAAAAGGGAGAGGGAAGGGGAGGAGAGAAGAGAGAGGAGAAAAAAGCAAGAGGTGAGGAAGGGGAGTGAGAGGGAAGAGAAGAAGGGGATGATGGACATGAGGAAGGAGAGGAGAAGGGAAAAAAAAAGAGGGATGTGAGGGGGCAAGAGTGGAAGGAGAATGTGTGGGATGACAAGGCGTGGAGGAAGGGAGGGAAAAAAAGGGGAATGGAAGAGGAGGAGGAGGAAGAGAGAGAATCATGGGATGGAGCTGAATAGAGTTAGGAGCTCTGGCTTATCTGTACTGAGAGTCTGTTGCTGTCTGTTGTTGCTGTATGTTGTTGTCTGTTGGCGCTGTCTGGTGTTGCTGTCTGAGGCTGTTGTGTGTTTGTTTCTGTGTATTATTGCTTCTGTCTTGCTGTCCGGTGTTGCTATCTTGTTCCTCTCTGTTGCTGTCTGTTGTTGTCTGTTAATGCTGTCTGCTGTTGCTTTCTGAGGTTGCTGTGTTTGTTGCTGTCAGTTATTGCTTCTCTGTCTTGCTGTCTGGTGTTGCTGTCTGTTGCTGTATGTTGCTCCTGTCTGTTGCTGCCTGGTGTTGCCGTCTGTTCTCTAACGCTCTGACGGTTCCTGCCTCTTTTATGTGCTCGCGGAACATACGATGCGCGCAGCGAACGAGACTCCAGGGGTCAAATGAGCTGCTGCACCCGCCTCCCGCGTTGCCATGCCGAGGAGCTGTAGGCGCGATTCGCTTTTTATGTGAGTGTGCGTGTTTGAATGTGCGTGTGTGTGTGTGATTTGATTGTTTTCAGGGTCAAATGAGCTTCCGTTATTTTTGGTGTTTGCGCGTTGCTATGTCGGTTTTTTTTTTTGTTTCGTTTTTTTTTAGGGCATTTCATTCGCGTATATATATTATTATTCTCCCGTCTGGTTTTATTTTTGTTTTTCTTCTTTTCCTCATGGTCGTATTTGTTCAAAGTTTGGCAGTTTCATTTACGATTTTTTTTTTTTTTTGGGGGGGGGGGCCGGGTTCAGCTTCTACTATTATTTCTTTTTTCAATTCAAGATTGCTGAGGATTTTTTTTTTTTCTACAACGGCGGATACATTCGAAATACCCCGCTCAAAACAATGCTTGCTTATTTTCCTGCTATGTAAATTTTCACTGCTTTTTTTTTTTTTTTTTTAATTCCCTCGTTTTTCACTCTGCGCTAATGGCACTTCCCGAGTACCGTGGCCCGTAGGACTGGTCCCTTACAGCTGTCGGTAAGTGACACCTGCCTCGATCCCCGCCTAATGGTGAGTGGCAGGGGTAAATATATGCCGGGGTGATATTTGGCAGCAAGGCAATCTCCTTGCTGACTGTATTGTTGTATTGCCCCGAACACTGAACCAACCCTGGGAAGTTTGCTGTTTTGACTATTTGTGGCTCTCTCTCTCTCTCTCTCTCTCTCTCTCTCTCTCTCTCTCTCTCTCTCTCTCTCTCTCTCTCTCTCTCTCTCTCTCTCTCTCTCTCTCTCTCTCTCTCTCTCTCTCTCTCTCTCTCTCTCTCTCCGTCGTGTCCTTCTCTGTTTATTCCGTTACTTCCGTTTTCCATTTTCTATTCTGATTTTCTGCTGTTTATACTTTCTTTTTCCATTTTTCCTTTTTTCCATTCTTTTATATTAATTTTCATTTTGTTTTTTGGTTCTTTTATTTTTATTCCTTTACATTCCTTCTCCCTTTTCTGCTATTTGCACCTTGCTTTTCCTTTCTTTTATATACAATTTCAATCTCTCTCTCTCTCTCTCTCTCTCTCTCTCTCTCTCTCTCTCTCTCTCTCTCTCTCTCTCTCTCTCTCTCTCTCTCTCTCTCTCTCTCTCTCTCTCTCTCTCTAACACTTTTGCACACTTCTATAGCAATTTCCATTTTGGTATGTTTCACTTCCTTCTCCTTTCTTCCCCACAGTACAATCTGCAATATCCAGTTTGTTATATATATATATATATATATATATATATATATATATATATATATATATATATATATATATATATATATATATATATATATATTTTTTTTTTACCTATTTCCATTCTTTCTTTTCTTTTCGTTCCTCCTCCCTATACCCCTTCCATTTCTTACCTTCTGTTGGCTTATTTACTCTTCACCCACTTCGTGTTTTCTTCTATTCCTTTCTGTTTCTTTTTTCTTTTTATTTTTGTCATTATCAGTTTTTTTTTCATACGACCCCTTCACTTTTTTACTTGATGTTCTTTTCTTTTCTATTCTCCTCCCCTTTTCCTATTATTTTATTTATTTTGTCTCACCTTAACAGTTTTGTTGCTACCTTTCTTCCACTTAATATCTCGTTTCTTCTCTTTTCCTTCTTTTTACTAACAATTCTCTTCGTTTCTTTCCTCGTTTTCTCTTTCTCTTCACTCTCTGCCTCCTCCCTCTTCCTACACCTGCTGTGCCGCGTCAGTGCCTCAATCCCCTCGGCTCTCAGGTGTCAGGTAATACGAGTATACACACCTTACATGTTCGAGTCCCAATCCCTGGTGACCTGCCCCGCTTTCCCACTCCCATGTCTCAGCGCACGGAGAGGCAGGTTAGGTTAGGTCAGGTTAGCTTTAATTGGGTTGGGTTTTGTTGGGTTGGGTTGGGTTGAGTTTGGTTTTGTTGGGATCGGTTTGGTTTGGTTAGATTAGGGTAGGGTAGGTTACATGTGGTTTGGTTAGGTTAGGGTAAGTTAGGTTAGGTTAGGTTAGGTTAGGTTAGGTTAGGTTAGTTTTTTTTTTCTTTCCTTTTTTTCAGTTTTTCAGGTTAAGTTAAGTGAAGTTATGTAAGGTAACGTTTTCTCAGAACATTCTAGAGACACTTTGCGCTAACTTTATTAATTTCACACCATGGCGAGAGTGGAAGGACTCGTACAGACCCTGAAGGAACGTCAATAAGGCAACAGATGTAGTGGCCCTTGCCCTCACATATGTCACCCATCCACCACCACCACCACGACCACCACCACCACCACCACCATCACCACCACCAACACTAACCACCACCCACCTTGCCATCATCCCGCTGGTAGCTATATTTACCGTGGAATTGTCTTCTTCCTCTATTTCTCGCTCTATCACCTCCACGACGGTCATAAAGCTGGCTGTTATGTCGGGAGTTCCGCACGGAGGCCCTCACACGGCTGGTAGAGGTCCCAGGGCTGCGTGTTTTATGTCGCAAATAATTCTGGCTTCGCAACCTGGTCTTGTTTTTCTCCTCCCTCTGTGTTCGTTGGGTAAATATTTCTCATTGTATGTGTGGGTGGGTGGAGGTATGTGTGTGGGTGTGTCTTTTATTTCATACAGTTTATATCAAATGTGTTTTGTTCTTGTGTGCAATTGTGGTCTTTTCTTTCGTTATTTTTTTCTTTTTCCTTTTTTTTGCGTTGTTTTCTACTTTGTGATTTCTGGTGTTTTTTTTTCTTTTTTCTGTTTTGTATAATGTATATATTTGTTTCTTTTTTTCTTTTTTCGTTTTGGCTTTTTATGTTTTGTGCATGATTGATGTTTTGTTTTCATATTTGCCTTGGTGTTTATGTTTATTCCTCGTTCATATTATGTAGATTGGAGTAAAAATAATTATAATTTACATCAGAATCTCTAATATGTTAGTGTTTGACATTTTTGTATTCTCTCGTTTTTGTTTTTGTTTTTTATTATTTTGATTTTATCTTTAATTTGTTCGTTTTAAAATATTTCCTGCTTGCGGTGACGTTTATACTTTTAATGTCAACTAAATATAAGAATAACTTGTCTCACAGTATAACTCCACCTTTTTTTCATAATATTATTCATTTTATACACAAATACATTTCGTAAAGCGTAATCACCTGTAATCACCTGGCGAGGCTTAACACCCCCACCTGCTCCACTGCACCACCACACTGCCTAACCACACGGCGCACCTCACCCTTATCCCATCCACATCCATTTTCTTTTCTATTATAGTTTGGCCGAATAGATTCTTCCTTATCGAGACCAACGTAATTAAATGGACCTTAATCTATTGTACCCTGCCTCCCTCCTCCGCTTCTCCCCGCTAACCCTCTACTTTCTCTCACCTTTTCCCCTCTTCTTCCCCTTCCCTCTTCCCTTCCTGTTTCCCTTTCTCTTTCTCTTCTTCGTACCCTCTTGCCGGTCTTCGCAATCCTATTTTTAGTTCCATTATCTTTATTTTTCTGTTATTGTCTTTTTTATGACTTCTTTCGGTTATTCGTATCTTATTAACATCGGCTTCTTCCTTTGCTTTCTTTTCCTTTTCTTTCTTTGTTTCATTGGCTTTCTTTCCATTGTTATCTTTTCTTTCTTTTATCTTGCTCTTCCTAAGCTTCTATTCCTTTTCTTCATGTCCTTTTCCTTCTGTCCTTTCTTTCGTTCCCTACCATTCCCTTTCTTTTCCTTTCTTTTTCTTCCCTTCTTCTCCCTTCATCCTATCCTTATTTTCTTTCCTCTTTTTTTCTCGTCCCCAAGCCATCCTTCCTTCCCTTCCTTTCCATTGCAATACCTCCCTAATTCTCACCTAACCTACCAATCAAACCTGCCGCTCACTTACCCTTCATTTCCCTTTCTGTCCCTCTAGTAACTGTGCTCACCCACCTCAGTTATCTCACCTCCCTACCTGAAATCACGTTTGCTTATGCAGTTCAAATGTCACACCTGTCTAAACTTACCTGAAGAGGGGAGTGTGCGTGCCCTCCCGAAGCCACATCACCATCTGCACTGAGTCTTTGGGGAGGCGGATGCTGAGGTCGCAGGGGAGGAGTGTGGTGTGTCCTGCCAGCGCCCACACCTCCCTCGCAGGCACTGGGGAGGAGAAAGGTAAGCGTGTTAGTTTATCCGATGAGTGGTCTAGGTAGGTTAGGTGTTAGGTACTGTTGTATATGTACGTGTTGATACCTGTTATTGTTGTGATATGTAATTATTGATTTGGAATGGAAGGAAAGGTTATGTTAGTGATTTGTTACAATTACAAAAGGGATTTCAATCTGCAACATGTTTTTTTTTTTTTTGTTCCTACTATATAAAACTACTCTTGATTATTGTACTGGAGGTAGCTGGCTACAGTCTGAAAGGTGCAAGAAGGTGATAGTATTTGATCATGTGGTAATGTGTTATGTGGTGACGAAAGCACAGTTAAAAGGATGATAACACAACTCTGCTTCTGTTATTTTTTGTCGCTGCTGTTCATGTTTCACGAAATTCTTCAATATGTTGCTTTTGCAGCGATAAATGCAAATTAGCGAAATGAAATCATGAAGCATCACTCACTCGCTCTCTTGTGTAAGGTATTTTTGAGTGGATTGCTCTATTTCCTGAGAGAGAGAGAGAGAGAGAGAGAGAGAGAGAGAGAGAGAGAGAGAGAGAGAGAGAGAGAGAGAGAGAGAGAGAGAGATAGAGAGAGAGAATGGAGGGTGGAACGGAGTGAGTTGGATGGGAGAGAGTTTGAATGGTTGTATATTTGTTCTGTTCACCGAGTTTGAACCCACTTCGATTTTCCTTTTCAAATTTGCCTCACAAACAGACGCTAACGAAAGTTCGTTCCGTGTTTTCTATGCGATGGAGACGGACAATTTGCATAATAATAGGCTTACATCAGGCTTCAGTTGGCGAGCCCATGTATAAATGTATGAAAGACGATGAAATTGCGTGATTTTTGTGATGGTTTTAGTGTGTGATTCTCGCCACGACTCCGCGCCCTTCCATCATCGCCTTGCAGTGGAATAAATGGTCCATGATGTTTGTATGATCGTGGCTTAGCGTGTTAAGGTCATGCAGCTTTCCTTCACAACTCATCTCTAGTCTTTTTTGTTTCTTTCACTTTTCATCGAGCAGTATTTTAGTCACTTTCTCGTTTCTCTTTTGTTTTTATTTTTTTTGTGTGTTTTTGTTTATTGCAGTGCTTTGTTTGCTGTGTTGATATTATCTTTCCGCCATCTGGTCTTGCGATTTTTACTCTTTTCTCCCTTCTTCCTTCCTGCTTTTTTTGTATCTTTATCCTTGTTTTTTTGTTTGTCTTCTCTTCCCCTCATCGTGTTCTTTTTCCTCCATTTTCTTTTATTCCCTTTACACGTCCTCGCCCTCTCCTTCCTTACCCCCGAGCCTTTCTTTTCCTATCCTCTTTCTTTTTTTTTCTTTCTTTTTCACGTCAGGAACACTGTACGTTCCCTTTTAATCTCACTCACCTTCCGTAGCACTCTCGCCAACTCAATTATCTTCCCTCCCACTTAACATTTTATTTACTGTCATGCATTTCTAAGTCTGGCATTAATTTTTTTTTTACCTAATCTTGACTCTTTCGCACTCACACTCATTCATTTCTTAACTTCATTACTCAAAATATTTCTTTCTCTACCCTCTCCCACTCGTTAATCTCACATTCATTTTTCATCCCACTGCTTCTCACTTACAGCATTCCTCTCTCTGCCTTCATGCATTTCTTAACCTCATTACTCACAATCTTCCTTTCTTTACCTCCTCTCAACTCTTAAGGGGGAGGAGGATCTCGACAGGGAGGGTTTTGGAAGAGGAGGAGGAAGATGTGGAGGTAAAGGTGAAGGAAGGGAATGAAGGTCTCAGAAGAAGAAGAAGAAAAAAAAATGGAGACAAACAAGAAAGGGTAAAGAGAGAACTTTCCCTCCCTCACTCATTCTTTAACTTAAATTTTACTCAACCTACACTCTATTCCACAGTCACAGTCGTTTTTTCCCACTTTCGTTCTATTTTTAACCTCGTACTCACACTTATTGCTTTCTTTGCCCTACCTCTCCATCACTGCCATTCACGCTTACTCAATCTGCACTCTGTTCTTGACCCGGAGTTTCTTGGTACGTTGGTTTAGTGGTTGCAAAGATGAGGCGTGTGATAAGGACTCAAGGTTTATTTCCTTCCTTGGGTTTTTTTTTTCGTCACTGCTTTAGTTATGGCGTGTTATGGTGAGTTTCTGGGTCAATGGCGCAGTGTTGAGTGTCTAGGGCTCTGGGAATGAGTGGATGTGTGATGTAACGCTTGAGTGGTGTTTGTTATTTGGGTAAGCTTAGAGAGAGAGAGAGAGAGAGAGAGAGAGAGAGAGAGAGAGAGAGAGAGAGAGAGAGAGAGAGAGAGAGAGAGAGAGAGAGAGAGAGAGACCTTTTTCATTCTCCTTCATTATTCTGATTTATTCTCATTCCTTGGTCTTCTCTTTCATCGTCACTTATTCACTTACATTCTTTGTCTCTATTATCTTCCATTTGCTCTCTCTCTCTCTCTCTCTCTCTCTCTCTCTCTCTCTCTCTCTCTCTCTCTCTCTCTCTCTCTCTCTCTCTCTCTCTCTCTCTCTCTCTCTCTCTCTCTCTCTCTCTCTCTCCTCTCCTCTCCTCTCCTCTCCTCTCCTTTCCTCTATTCCTTTATTGACCATTATGCTCGTATAAGCTACCTGCTCTTCCTTTGTGTTCCTTTGTGGTTTCTCAGTATCCCAAAGCCCTGTGCTAACCCAGCCCATCCCAGTCCCTACAATCAGGCTGTCTGCGCCCCTCAGGCACTGAAGGATCGTTAGGCCGAGGTATTAGAGCAGGAACAGGAGGAAGGGAGACCAGGAAGGGAGAAAAGGGGTGAGAGGGAGAGCAAACCCATACCAAAGGCAGGGTGGAGAAACAGGGAGGACAACATAAGGAGAAAGGAGGAGGAATAGAGGGGAGGAGGAGTAAAGGGGTGAGGAGAAAGGTAAAAAGCTTGCTAGGTAACGTGAGCAGAGAGGAAAGAGGAAAAAGAAAGGTAGTGATTAAAGAGGAAGGAAGGGACGGGAAGGAGGAAATAAAGAGGAAATAAAGGAATAAGGGGAGTAGAGAGAGATAGATAGATAGATAGATACATAGATAGATAAACAGATAGATAGATAGACAGATATACATATAGATTGATAGATAGATAGATAGATAGATAGAAAGAAAGAGTACCAGCAACATCACAATCAATACACGTCCGATCTAGAAAAAAAAAATAAATAAAATAAAAATAAATAAAAAATAACGCGTAATAAAACGTAAAAATTCCTGTCATTATAAATTTTCCAACTCTTATTTTTCATGTTCCAATAAATCAGTATGTATTGGCGTGCAGCTCCCTAGTGAACCGCGATAGAAGGGAAAAACATGTACACGCGTGCGAGTGTATAAATATTTTGAATGTGGGGGGGGGGGGATCACACATAAAAAAAAAAATAAATAAATAAAAAAAAAAAAAAAAAAAAAAGAGGGACATTTCAGCATTAGGTAAATCCCCGCAAAATTCTGCTTATTGGAGGGGATTAATCTGACGTCCGTGCTGTAAATCTTCGCCTCATGCACGAGATTTACATAGTCTGGCGTGATGACCGAGCCTCATGCATGAATAAAAAAAGAGATAGGGAGAAAAAAGCTTAAAAAAAAAAAAAGGTAATATATGATGAAGGTGATAGATGGCTACTCTCCTTTGTCCCTAGTACGGGGAATATATATTTTTTAATTCATGTATGCATTTGTATGTCTGCCATTCTCATTGTGCTCGTTTAATTTTGTTCCCGATCCATGAAATTTTACGCCCTGGATATAAAGAGCCGTGCACGTGACCAAGCATGGAATGAACTAAGCATGACTGAAAATTCCTATACTGACGAAGGTTTGGTGACTGTGGGAATGCCTGGCAGAGGGATGTGAGACGCGTGAGTGACCGGTGGACGCTGCGGACAGGTTAATTAAGAGTGGATGGGAAAGTTGCAACAGGTGAAGAATAGGTGTGTCTGCGCGTGATAAGTAATTAAAGTGATAAATATGAAGGGGGAAACAGTGCAAGTAACGGTAAGTAGATGATACGAGTATGTTTATGAAGGGAATAATGGCGAGGGATGCTGTGAAATGTGGGGGAGTTAAGTGAGCTTGTGATGCGCGCACGCAAGCACACACACACACACACACACACACACACACACACACACACACACACACACACACACACACACACACACACACACACACACACACACACACACACAGAGAGAGAGAGAGAGAGAGAGAGAGAGAGAGAGAGAGAGAGAGAGAGAGAGAGAGAGAGAGAGAGAGAGAGAGAGAGAGAGAGAGAGAGAGAGAGAGAACATAACACACACACACACACACACACACACACACACACACACACACACACACACACACACACACACACACACACACACACACACACACACACACACACAGAGAGAGAGAGAGAGAGAGAGAGAGAGAGAGAGAGAGAGAGAGAGAGAGAGAGAGAGAGAGAGAGAGAGAGAGAGAGAGAGAGAGAGAGAGAGAGAGAGAGAGAGAGAGAGAGAGAGAGAGAGAGAGAGAGAGAGAGAGAGAGAGAGAGAGAACATAACACACACACACACACACACACACACACACACACACACACACACACGGCAAGAAATATGAATTGATAAAAGAAACTCATTCGTAGAGATTCTGATCTTTACATTAAAAAAAAAACACACACACACACACACACACACACACACACACACACACACACACACACACTTAAGATTCTTTATGTAGATAGACCTGATATCTTAAACAACATTCTTAAGTTACCGCTATCTCTGTATCCTCTTTTTATATTCGCACACTTGGCAGGCTTAAATAACGTGTGTGTGTGTGTGTGTGTGTGTGTGTGTGTGTGTGTGTGTGTGTGTGTGTGTGTGTGTGTGTGTGTGTGTGTGTGTGTGTGTTATGTAAGCGGGGAGAATGGAACGAAAAATAGAGAATAAAGACGAAAAAGTTGAGCGGCGCTTAAAATAAATTACAAAGGAGAGACAGTAAAAGAAGAACAAGTGAAAATATTAAGCATTTACTTTGTGTTTATGTGTACGCGTGAAAGAAAGTCAATGTAAAAAGGAGCAAGAATAAATGACTCCATCTTAAAGAGCACTTGAAAGAAGTTAAGATTAAGAAAAGAAAGGAAGTAGTGAAAGAAAATAGAGAAAGAAACAAGTAAAGTGAACTATTTTAGCTGTTAAATCGTATGTTTATGTTTAACCTTTAATGAAACCACTCCCCTGAAAAGAAATATAATACTTACAGCGAAAGAATGCCCTGTAAAGAACACTGGGTGGGAGTTGAAAGTTTGAACAGAAAAGAAAAAAAGTGAAAAATTACAAGTAGTTAAAGTGTGTATGTGTGTGTGTGTGTGTGTGTGTGTGTGTGTGTGTGTGTGTGTGTGTGTGTGTGTGTGTGTGTGTGTGTGTGTGACCGTGAAAGAAAACAACAAAAAGAAAAGAAAAACGAAGAATAAAGACCATAAAACTAAAGAACACTTCTGAGCTAAAAAAAAAAAAAAAAGTGAAACAAAGAGACAGAGAAACGCTAAAAAAAAGACAATAAAAGAAAAACAGATACAAAGAAGTGGGAAGAGGAGGAGGAAGAGTAGCAACAGCAGCAGCAGCAGCAGCAGCAGGGGACAAGCGTTATTAGTGCAGGAGGTTCTAAGGTTTACAACGAGGAAGGAAGCAAGATCAGGAGGGAGTGACGCCGGTGGGGGGGGGGGGGGTAGAAGTGACGCAGCCTTGGCGGGGATGATCCTTATGCTCACCATCCCAAACTCGTGTCAAGTCAGCTGCCGCGACAGTAATATCAACTTAGGAGGAAAAGTTAAAATTGGGGATCAAATTGAAAGCCAGACAGAGCCTCAATATATAGCAGAAGCACGACCGTGTGAATATATATACCTGTGTTATAGCTGTCTGCCCTTATTACAAGGCCCCCCGTCAGAATCCGTCTCTGTTGGTAGCTGGGAAAAATTACTGTCTTTATTCTCTCTCTCTCTCTCTCTCTCTCTCTCTCTCTCTCTCTCTCTCTCTCTCTCTCTCTCTCTCTCTCTCTCTCTCTCTCTCTCTCTCTCTCTCTCTCTCTCTCTCTCTCTACTGTTTATTTCAATGGAGGATGAAAGAGACGAGTATCTTCAACTTTTTTTATTTCTTTCTTTTTTGTGTTGGTGTTCATTAGTGTGTGTGTGTGTGTGTGTGTGTGTGTGTGTGTGTGTGTGTGTGTGTGTGTGTGTGTGTGTGTGACTCTGTCTGTTTTATGAAGCGTCGGAGGAAGGGAGGAAGGAAGGCGGAAAAGACGAAGAGGGAGAGGATGAAGAGAGAAGGATGATAAAAGCAGACAAGGAAGAAAGAGATGAAGAAAGGAGGAAGGAATGAAAAGGAGGAAGAAAGACGTGGGAGAGGAAGAAGAAAGAACAATAAGAAAAGAGAGATAACTGACGAAGAGGGAGAGGAAAATAGAGAAAGAAGATAGAACGAATTGGAGACACACACAGAGAGAGAGAGAGAGAGAGAGAGAGAGAGAGAGAGAGAGAGAGAGAGAGAGAGAGAGAGAGAGAGAGAGAGAGAGAGAGAGAGAGAGATAGGAGAACAGAGGTAGGAAAATAGGGAAGAGGGAGAAGGAATGGGAAGCGGAAGGAAGGAATGCAGGTAGCGAGGCTTGTTACGTCCGCCAGAGTCCTGCCATCACGTCCTCGCCTCGTCCCTTTAGGTAAACGGAAGCACGAAATTACTTCACGGAATCACAGCACAATGCATTAAGCAACACAGCCCGCCGGTCTCCAAAAGCATTCTGCGCGCGTCGGCCTCACCATAATTTTTCATCGCATTCGTGAATATTCAAAACTAAGAGTATAAATATGAATATCCTTAACGAAACGGTTTTACATTAATTTTCGTCATAATTTCCTTATCCGGTACACCTGGGCGGCAGTAGCGAAGCGTTACGATACACACGGTATGGCTGGTGCGCCGCTTACCTGTTATCACCTTAATGCAGCGGACCGTGAATTTCGGGTTAAAATGGAGTAGAGTTGCCGTCACGCTGTTGATGGACGAGTCACGAACTGCAGCCCGGCACGCGAGATTCCGCGCTCACTATTGTTCAAACATGCACATCGGTTTTTACTTATTCATTGTCTCTTTTTCCACTCTTTGCTACCTCTCTGTTGTGGAATTGTCCCTCTTTCCTGCTGTGGCCCTCTCCTTTCCCTCCCTTCCCTCTTTGTTATTTTACTTTTAATTGCTGTTACACTCATTCACTCTTTCATTCTTCTCACTCTTCTGTAATTTACTACTCCTGTTACTCACTTTTACTCATTCACTCTTTCACTCTTTTCATTCTTCTGTAATTCACTGCTCTTGTTATACACTTTTACTTTTTTTCACTGTTACTCTCAATCTTTCACTTCCCCTCTCTTTTACTGTCACTTTTCACCCTCCTGTCATTTACTGCTCCTGTTACTCACTTTCATTTCCACTTTACTCTTTTTCACTGCCTTGTTGTTCTCTTTCACTGTCCAGCCGTCCCCTTTAACTCTCCTGCCAGTCATTTTCACTATCCTATTTATTCCCTTTCACTACTTTATTACGCTGTCCTTTATTCCTTCTCGATATGCTGTCTCTTATTTTATTCTTCCTGTTGCTATTTTCATTACTTTGTTCTCCATTCACTGTTCTATCCTTCCCTGTTAATATTCTTCTGCCTTCTTCTTTTTCACTTCTTTGTTTTCTTGTTCTCTTTTTTTGCTCAGTGCTCAATAAAACAAAACATCCCGGGAGCTGAAGGCAGACCAAACATAACTACTGATCTGGGGGTGATAAGGATGAGGAAGGGGATGAAGAAGACCAGCAGATTAGGGCGAAGGAACGTGATTTACTGAAGGTTAGGCTTATTCCAGAAATGACAGCCTTGTTTCCCACATGACGTAGTGGTGAGCGTGGTGGTAGTAGTAGTAGTAGTAATGGTAGTTGTTGTTTTATGTGTAGTGCTGGTGAATGTATGATAACAGTTCAATTTGTACTAGTCTTTCTTGGTGATGGTTATGACAGTATGTAATATAAGTAGTAGTAGTTGTTGTTGTTGTTGCTGTTGTTGGTGCAGTTATTGTTGTATTATTTTTATTACTTTTATACTTTTTACTGGATTTTGACAGTAACAGTAGCAGTAGTAGCAATTGTTGTTGAAGTAGTTATAGCACTAGTAATAGAAATAACAGTAATGGTAGAAATAGAAGTAGTGCTGGTAGTAGTAGTAGTAGTAGTAGTAGTAGTAGTAGTAGTAGTAGTAGTAGTAGTAGTAGTAGTATCAGTGTAGCAGTAGAAGCAGCGCAAACAACAACGTAGCCTCCACCACCATCACCACTAGTAGCAGTAGCAGTAATCGCACAGTTTATATCTTCTCACACGGACCATCGCTTTCTCTGTGTCCTCTCCCCTCGCTGCCTGATTCCCCTCTTACAGGTAAAATATTCACCTGGACACATGCATTAATCTTAAACGTGCAAAGCCGAGCCTCGATATATGTCCATTCTCTAAATGCAGGACACAGTAATTGAACGCGCGAACGAATGTTATACTCCACCTTTTAATGGGAAATTAGTTTTGCCATCGAAAGGCCACGCACGAGGGCACACGAGGGCTTTTGATTTTATTTATTGTTCACTGTTTTAAAGAACGCGGCGGGAGGGATCAGGGAGCGGTGAGAGAGCGTAGATCAGGGGGACATTTTTCAGCTTTCGGTGTTGGGGGTGTGTTGTACTCTGCTCCTGTCGTGATGGGGAGGAGGAGGAGGAGGAGGAGGAGGAGGAGGAGGAGGAGGAGGAGGAGGAGGAGGAGGAGGAGGAGGAGGAGGAGGAGGGGAATGGGTAGACGAGAGCTCCATGGGAATAGTAGTGGTGTATTAAAGATCGTAGTAGTGGTAATAGTAGTAGTAGTAGTAGTAGCAGTAGTGGTAGTAGCGTTAGAACTGGATGCTGTATACCAGTCGGATATCCCCCTTAAAGAGAGAGAGAGAGAGAGAGAGAGAGAGAGAGAGAGAGAGAGAGAGAGAGAGAGAGAGAGAGAGAGAGAGAGAGAGAGAGAGAGAGAAATAAGAACAACAACCCATTAGGGAAAAATTTGTAAGGGGGTACAGGTGACTTTTACAAGCGACCATGATATTTACACGCTGCGGTTCGAACGAGAAGAAACTCCAGGACGGTTTACACTCATTTTCACTTTTGGGAGCGTGAGGGCGAAGGCGACGCTTACAGGGCACGATGAAGGGGAAGGCCAGATGTGTTTGAGAGACCTTGGTGTGTTGTTTAGGGGAAGTTACGAGGGAAAAAATGTTGGGAGCTATCCTGCGCATCCTTACTGTGTGTGTGTGTGTGTGTGTGTGTGTGTGCTGAGGGACTAAGTGTTTTCTTCCATTCCAATACTTTCATTTTCTTCATTACTACGTGCAGTGTGATTTGCTGTTCACACTTTTGCTGCACTTCCATTCGCCTTTCTGTTGAATTAATTTCCTGCACCATTAAAAGGATTGACCTCGGCAAAAACCCTTCATAACCTTTAAGAATTATTCATGTATGTAGTCGACAATGCAGGGAATCTAGGTAGGTCAGGGGCTTGAGGTACATTACATAAAATTTGTATTGCTTTTTTTTTTCTGTCTCTCTCGACGCATAAACCAATCAGTCATTCAGTCAATCAGTCATTCAGTCACTCAATCGTGTTTTTCATTTTGTGTATTCCGAATGAAGTTTGAAATATCCTTGTTAATAAAAGTAAGGACATCGAAACCAAATATCAGTCAATCAAAATATCAATCAGTATGTCAGTTAGTCAATCAATCAATCCTGCTTTTTCTTTTCTATATCAATGCTCAAGGCCGTGTGGAATATCTTTCTCGAATAATAATAATTCATATGAAGGTAGGTAAGTATACATATTAATTACTCTCGTGTTTCTCTTTAATCAAGGTGGAGTTTAGAATATCCCCGTGAATATATACACAAAGAGGAATGCTTCGTTTTATATATATGAGAATACGTGTGAAGACAAACAGACAATACATGCATAACTGGTTAGTGGCGAGTTTGTTCTTTTAAATTTAGTCCGGGAAAAACAAAAGCATGTCTATATTTAAGTTATATGACGCGAAAAAATACGTTTCCAGAAATCCGCACAGCTTTTATTGTCTCGAGGTCGCGTCAGGGTGAATGCAAAGCGAATATGAAAGTTTGTCCAGTGCAGGAATTCAGTGGTTCTCACATGCCCTTTGTTGTTGTTGTTGTTGTTGTTGTTGTTGTTGTTGTTGTTGTTGTTGTTGTGAAAGCATCATCAAAACTGCCATGTTGCTTATCCTTGTTTTTACTACTACTACTACTACTACTACTACTACTACTACTACTACTACTACTACTACTACTACTACTACTACTACTACTACTACTACTACTACTACTACTACTACTTATACTGTAACGACAACTACTGAGACCACAAAAGTAATAAGCTTATATTCAAACACCGTGCTGTCCATTGCTTCAAATTTATACAGCAACAAATACAATAAAAAAAGAACGTCTATAAAAACAGTATAACGCGATACAAGCTAAAACATTTACTGATTCGACATATAAATAAAAAAAGACTTTCCCTCTCTACTATTCCTCAACTTAAAAGGAAAAGAAGATTAAAAGAAGTACATAGATATTTCTAACCCTTTTTCCTTTCCCTAGTGGTGGACAATGGAAAAGGATAAAAAAGGAAGGGGTAAAAAAAAAAAGGAAGGTTTTAAGGGGGTTTTAGGGCCAGGGAGTTGGGGGAGGAGAATGGCTCGTCAGGTTCCTTTTTTTAATGTGGGAGTAACTTTTTTTCCCGCGTCCATTCTTTTCAGCCCCGAACGCCCCGCCTAATTAATTACGAGGTGGGCGTGAGTTTTTGTGCGTGTCTGCGCCTCTGCTCTTCCGCCCCCTGGATGAGACCATGTGTTATCCTGTTATCAGTCTGTGTTATTGTTACGGCCTAGAGAGAGAGAGAGAGAGAGAGAGAGAGAGAGAGAGAGAGAGAGAGAGAGAGAGAGAGAGAGAGAGAGAGAGAGAGAGAGAGAGAGAGAGACTGACTGACTGACTGACTGACTGACTGAATTAACTTTTGCATTTTTCTCAAATAGCGATATGGAGAGGGAAAAAATAACGAGAGAAGAATGTTTATTGCAACAAAATATGCCAGGAGGATAACACAGAAGTATGAGAGAGAGAGAGAGAGAGAGAGAGAGAGAGAGAGAGAGAGAGAGAGAGAGAGAGAGAGAGAGAGAGAGAGAGAGAGAGAGAGAGAGAGAGGAAATGAACTAAAAATAAAATTGCTGAAATGGAAAATAAATAAAATGGAAAAGAAAAACAAAAAAAAAACAGAATGAGCAAATAGAGAGAGAGAGAGAGAGAGAGAGAGAGAGAGAGAGAGAGAGAGAGAGAGAGAGAGAGAGAGAGAGAGAGAGAGAGAGAGAGGAAACATTTGCCCCCCGTCACAGTTTGGGAAAAAGAATCGTTGGCAGTGAACGCGGAGTTATGGGCATGATAGATGTTGATTTGTTTATTCATCTGTCTTTATATCTTTGGTCAGGCGGGCGAGTGGTGCGTTTGTTTCCTTTTACTGCCCCGGTGGTACTGCGCCTTTGTCTGTGTGAGGGAAAGGATCCGGGGATAGAAGTTGTGGATGTGTACGTTTTCATTCCCCCCTTTTTTTTTTTTTTTGCTGTGGGTGAAAGTGTTTTTGTTGACATTTTCTTTTCCGTTTGTGTGTGGAAGTTTTGATTTTGTTTGGATTTTTTTTTTTCATTACGTGAAATGATTGATGTCCATTTTCGCTTCGTCGGTATTTTTAATTTTCTTTCTATTTATGTGAAAGTCTTGGTAAATTCATTTTTCCGTGTGTCAAAGTGTCGTTATTTTAATTTTCTTTCCTGTGTGAATATATTAACATTTCTATTTTTCTTTTATGTGCAAAAGTTCCGATGCTTATAATTTGTCTGTTTGTGATTTATCTAGTGGTTTTAAAACGTTAATTATTTGAATAATAAACCTTTTTTTCTTGTATTTTTCTTATGAATGATACATTTCTATTTTCAAAGTAGTCTGCTGTTCCCTCATTTCGGCATTCTCACTTACTGGAAACTTTAGCTTCTGTACTGTTGACTGTAAACAATTTTTGGGTAACTATTTTGCTCCCCTAAATAGACAGGACATTTTTCACATTTCAACTCATTTTCATCCATTTTACAAGCTATTTACTACACCCATTTGGGCTTTTGTTGATATTTTTATGCTTGTATGGCTTTTATGTAATTTTCATTAATATATTTTACCACTTACACTGCCCCTGTGTGTTGTTAGCGTATATTGGCTGTGTCAGTATCACGTGTGGAGGTTGGGAGCTTGTGGTGGTGGTGGTGGTGGTGGTGGTGGTGGTGGTGGTGCCCTACTCACGAGGCCACGCCATGAACACTAAAGCTAATAGCCAACACGAGCTGATATTAAGCCTCTTCTCCCGATGTGTGGCTCGAACAGGTCACAATAACAGGCAGGCGGGTGCTCCTCTCATACCACGCACCCATGGATGATTTTGCCAAGTGTGGTTTGAGAATTGCAGTATTTTAAGAGATGTAGCATTTTTCTTGAGTTCGTTATTACCAGGAATTGTTTATTTATTTTCTTTTTCAGACTTTCTCTCTGGTGTGTTACTCGTATTTAAAGATTAGGCATCCTTAAATCTTGTATTGTCTTTTTTATGGTGAATGTTTGAAAATGTGTCTTTATTTTTCGGGGTGAATATTTGAAAACATTTCTGAAAATCTTGTAGCATTATGTGCTGTTATTTATCTCCACCCTCACACCAGACCACTTCCCCTCTCTCTCCTTTTGTGTATTGCAAGTGTACCCTACTTAACACACACACACACACACACACACACACACACACACACACACACACACACACACACACACACACACACACACACACACACACACACACACACACACACACACACACACACACACAGAGCGAGGGGTGTACAGGTCTGTGTCTAGCTTGTAATGGGGTACTATTTACTTTTTGCGTCAAAGAGGAAGTGAAAGGGTATACAATGTGTTGGCGAATGAAAGGCTACAATGTGTCCGTGCGGGGAGTGATGAATGATATACTGGCGCGGTGAGTGGGTGGAGCAGGGTGACGCACGGTGAGTGAAAGTGGAAGAGAGTAATTTGCAGGCTGTGTGTGTGTTGTGTGTATCGTGCCCTGTGATGTGAGGATAGAAGTTTGTGGCGGAGATTACAACTTCTGCTAGTGCTGGTGCTGTTGCTGGTGCTTCTGCTGTTAATGTTAAAAATGTTATTGTTGTAAAGATGTTTGATTAAAGTTCCTGCTTTCTTTCTCTATCAAGTGTTCATTAGCTGAG
>NC_087193.1:8887283-8902283 GCF_035594125.1 Scylla paramamosain | reverse complement strand
GGGTGGGAGGGTTCGGGTAGGAGGTTCGGGTGAGGGGGGTAGAGGGCTGGCAGGGAACACAGAGGCGCATTATCTGATGTTTTATGTATGGAGTCGGTGGGCGGGTCTTGGCGAGGCAGGGAGAGAATGAAATTTCAGTGGTATTTCTTTGCATTACCTATTTCTTTTTGCTCTGATTCCTGTTCATCAACGTGCTTGGAGTTAATATGACAGTGGCCGTAACAATATTCAAGTTGTTTTATTTATTTATTTTTTTGTTTTTTTATTTTTATTTTTTTTTAGGTAACTCATATTTGTCTTTGTTTAGGCTTATAAAGTTGACGTGGAGAAAAAGTTTGTGATATGAATAATGAACGCTCTCGTCGTTGTCATCCTCCCTCTCACTTCTTCCTCCAGCTTCTGTCTCCTTTCTCCTCCTCCTCCTCCTCCTCCTCCTCCTCCTCCTCCTCCTCCTCCTCCTCCTCCTCCTCCATTCCTCGTATTTTTATGGTCTTTTGAATGGAATATGCGACCGTCTAACATGAGAGAGAGAGAGAGAGAGAGAGAGAGAGAGAGAGAGAGAGAGAGAGAGAGAGAGAGAGAGAGAGAGAGAGAGAGAGAGAGAGAGAGAGAGAGAGAGAGAGAGAGAGAGAGAGAGAGAGCGCCTGCACACCCTCGACAGCACACTGTTGGTAACAGCATATTATGCATTCCTCAATGAGCACCAGTATTTTTTCACCCAGTATGTAAATGTCTTGAGAGAGGAAACAGGGCGGCGGTGTGGCGGCTGGTGTGTGTCAGTGCTGCTGCTGCCGCTGCCTCCTGTTGTTGTTGTTGTGTATTGGGGAACGGAAGACTCTCCTTCCCTGTCATCCTACACCGGTGTATTAGCGACCTTATTCTGAGACACTCCTTCCTGCACTTCCACTACTTTCAGAAGGCTCTGCTTGACGTCACACGGATTTTAAGGATGTTTTTACTGTTCTAGTGACAGATTAACGTTATTTATACATTATTAACAGGACAAACTCTCCTGATAGCTCGGCTAACCATCTCTGAGGCCTTTGAAAATTGTCGTAGTGAGCGAAGTGTTTATAAATGCGGCCTAATACTTTTATAAACTACTACGTATTACTACAAAAAAAATGTTTAATTGTTTCAAACCTTTTCTGGCAATAGGATATTTTAGCCCATAGTTTTGGTTGGGCGTTAATGCGTTGTGCAGCAGCGGCGGGATCCGCGTCATGTCGCCGCGTGTTACCAGCACAAATGGTGTTCAGTAACCAGCGTCACGCGCGTCATTCGCACATTAATAGTTTTCAGCGATGGTCGCGTCGCTAATAATGGTGTTGGTGTCGCCATTCGTGCCCTCACTGTCATTACTCGCGCCAACACTTGTTTTACTTCCGATACACTCATTGCGTAATTGTTGCTCGTGAAACACTAACATAAAACTGCGCCACTCCTGCCGCCGTGATGCCACGCGTGCGAGGCGCGTCGATACTTATTGTGGCCAAGAATTAACAATGTGCACTGAAAACTGTTCCACGCGACGCGCCGGAGAGACTGATCGCCTGCCTGCAGGTGGACGGTCCGCTCTCACGGGCTTAGCTGGACAACATAACCTTTGTAACCCAGAGCTTATGTACAGAAATAGAACGGTACACACACACACACACACACACACACACACACACACACACACACACACACACACACACACACACACACACACACACACACACACACACACACACACACACACACACACACACACACACACACACACACACACACACACACACACACACACACACACACACACACACACACACACACACACACACACACACACACACACACACACACACTCTCTCTCTCTCTCTCTCTCTCTCTCTCTCTCTCTCTCTCTCTCTCTCTCTCTCTCTCTCTCTCTCTCTCTCTCTCTCTCTCTCTCTCTCTCTCTCGTGTCTGTCTGGCTGTCTGTCTGACAGTTAATAACTACAGGGAATATGAGACGCTGAAATGTGTGTGTGTGTGTGTGTGTGTGTGTGTGTGTGTGTGTGTGTGTGTGTGTGTGTGTGTGTGTGTGTGTGTGTGTGTGTGTGTGTGTGTGTTTATTCTTAATTTCCAATGAATGCAATATCATGCAATGTAATAACTTACCTTGCATATTCTAGGTACACACACACACACACACACACACACACACACACACACACACACACACACACACACACACACACACACACACACACACACACACACACACACACACACACACGATGCAATTATCATTAGTATTACCAATACTTTTATCCTCTGAACACCAAATTCTTGTTTATTTTTTGAAGTAAATATAGTATGTCACTGTCTCTCTCTCTCTCTCTCTCTCTCTCTCTCTCTCTCTCTCTCTCTCTCTCTCTCTCTCTCTCTCTCTCTCTCTCTCTCTCTCTCTCTCTCTCTCTCTCTCTCTCTCTCTCTCTCTCTCTCTCTCTCTCTCTCTCTCTCTCTCTCTCTCTCTCTCTCTCTCTCTCTCATTCATTATTTAAATTCCATTGGTTGTTAGCTCCTGAATTTTAATGTTTTTTTTCTTTTCTCCTCTACCTTAGATTGTCTGAACTAATGCGTCTTTTTTTCTTTATCTTCATCCCTGTGGTAGATGCGTATTATCACTTTTTTTTTTTATCTACACTCTGCTACCCTTTCATCATCACATCATAATCTTCTTAGTTTCCCTTCTGGTCCTCCAACCCCATCATTATAATTATACTCTTCGGCCTCCTCCTCCTCCTCTTCTTCCTCCGCCACATTGTCCCAGTCCCCTCCCTCCAATCTCTCTTCCCGTCCCTTCATCTACATCTTTCACTTCCACCTCCACTATCTTCATTTACACTCCCCAACACCAGCTCTTTCACCACAGCCTCGCTCCCCCGTCACCCCATCTGCCCCCAACCATTGGCGGCTACCCACCATCGCACGGACTATCATCATTCCTGACCATCTATCCAGCCTGCTCTTTTTCTCAGTATCGGCTGTGAAAAAAAAGTCTTTTTATCCCTCCTGGCTCCTACACTATGACACATCTTTGAGGCCGCCAGACTGTCATGTGGCGCGAGGCAGGTGGAAAATTGGGTCATACCGGGTGACGGGGTAGTGGAGGGGTGGGGGTGGGTAAAGGTAATAGTGTGGGTGACGCATGCACGCTTTCATATAAGGATTAGTGGTGAGCTCTGTGTGTATGTCTTTCGCTCTCTCTCTCTCTCTCTCTCTCTCTCTCTCTCTCTCTCTCTCTCTCTCTCTCTCTCTCTCTCTCTCTCTCTCTCTCTCTCTCTCTCTCTCTCTCTCTCTCTCTCTCTCATGTTTCCTTTTCTTGCTCATCTACATTTTCTTTTCTTTTTTTAAGGGGTGCGTGCGAGTTGTAAGAGAGAGAGAGAGAGAGAGAGAGAGAGAGAGAGAGAGAGAGAGAGAGAGAGAGAGAGAGAGAGAGAGAGAGAGAGAGAGAGAGAGAGAGAGAGAGAGAGAGAGAGAGAGAGAGAGAGAGATCGACGGAGTATTTTCGGTCCATTTTTCATCATAGTTTTGTTTTCAATACCTGAGCGTCTCTCTCTCTCTCTCTCTCTCTCTCTCTCTCTCTCTCTCTCTCTCTCTCTCTCTCTCTCTCTCTCTCTCTCTCTCATCTCTTTCTCTCTCATCTCCTGCTTCGGACAAGATCCTTTCATCAGTATTTGCAGGATAATCTCGATATTTCATCTTTACTACCTTTTATTTTTGTCCCTTTCTACTTTTCAAAGGTTCCTCTTTATAATGTTTTTAATCTCGCTTTTTCCCTCTTCCATTGTTCGCTGTCGCCTTTGATATATTCTTCTCTTTTTGTGGCGAGGTGAGCTTTCGCTATTCTGTTGCTTCATTATTCATTCTCTCGTTTTTTTTTTTTGGTGGTTTTGCTGTTGTTGTTTTTCTGTAAGTCTTGTTTATTTGTGTTTATCTGAAGTTAGATTGATGCATTTTGTTTATTTTGTTTGTTTAATTGGTTTTTCTTTATTTATTTTGTCGGTCATTCATTTATCTATCCATTCACTTATTGTGTGTTTGTGTTAAATTTGTCATTAACGTTCTCATGGAATGGTGCAAAATTGTTTTACACACACACACACACACACACACACACACACACACACACACACACACACACACACACACACACACACACACACACACACACACACACACACACACACACACACACACACATTTTACTAAGTCATGGCAGTGATATTTTTATGGTGTCTTTTTTCCCTGATGTTTTTGTTCCAGAAATACGAGTATTCGTTACCTCTCTTTTCATCTCCACTTTATCTCTTTACCTCTCCTCCAATTTGTTCCTATTTGTTATTTTCAGCTAATTCTGATCGGGTTTTTCAATTCGTATCTATTTTCATTTTTTTTTTTTTTGTATATATATATTTCACTGTTTGCGTGTCCTTCGCTCTCTTCTATATTTACAATTAGATGATCAAATGAAAAGATAGTCTGCCCGTTTGACGACGCTTTACATATTTCCATCGCCAGCGTTCTTCCTTTTTTCCTCTTATAAATAATTACTTCCTCTTTTTCCCGGTGAGTAATTACCTGATGTGATATTTTATGCATGACCTTTGCCTGTGTTCCTCCCTCATATCAACACATGTTTTATAGAAGCTAGCAGTTTTATCTCTTCTTTCGTTTTTTTTTATTCTCTGCTTTTCCCTCGTCGCTCTTCCGGCCTTGATTACAGAAGGATTGAAGTGCTGTCATATAACTCGTTTCAACCTCGACTGTGAAAGGCGTGGGTGACGGACACTTTCCTTTGGTTTCTGTATTGTGACGCGCGTGTCAACTTCTTTTCATCGTAACAAAATCTATCATGTTTGTCAGGTGTGGTTACGTATAATTAGGTGGAAACAAGTGTCAGGTGTTGCCAGTTGTGTGTCATTTGTTATACTTTGAATGTGTACAGCGTATTGCTCCACTAATAATACTTCCTACATACGCCACAAATGCTCACTCGCCACTTGTGTATTCCACGTATGGCGTGTTTATGTAATCTACTTGTGTGTCTCTTTTTATGGCGCGTAACAAAGTAGAAGGAAATTACTGGTGTTCTCGCTGCGACAAAGGCGTGTGTGTGTGTGTGTGTGTGTGTGTGTGTGTGTGTGTGTGTGTGTGTGTGTGTGTGCGTGTGTGTGTGTGTGTGTGTGTCTACGCGCTGCCCATGTAAGTGTGAGAAACATCTACTGAACTTCCCGTCACGCGCTGCAATGAAGCGGAGTGACCACAAGAGTGAGAGGCGCCGCTAATTATTACGTACCTCAGCGCCTCACTCCGGGCACGTGACTCACTGGCGGCATAACAGCACGGCCATCACCGCACGCCAGGCTTGGCCACAGCGGGGCGCGTGTCGGTCGTGCGTTATGGAGGCACTTATCTATGGCTCGCCGCCTCTTAATTATGGCTTTATGACGCAGCTACGGAGCGCCAACGACCGATTATGGCGTAGGAACACAAGGTAAGCGAGCGGAAGGGAAGGGGGAAGGGGGGAATGGGGGACGGAACAGGGACGGGGTATTTTCCTCAGCATGGCGAATGTTTTATTACCTGACGAAATTGTGTTTGTAAGCGAGGTGAAATATGGGCATAACCTGGCGGACCCTTTATTTACAACACAGCAAACACTGAAATTGTCCGGCAGACACAGATTGCTCGCTCCAGTGTTGCCGCCACAGCCTTGCCCGCCTCCGCCTTACCGTCACCTGTACACCCACAATCTGTGCAGCGTGGCAGGTGTTTTGCAAAGTCAGGGTAGAGGTAACATGCCGCAACGTCGCCCGTGTCACCGTAACACACACTAATCTAACCTCATGCTAACACACACACGCACACACGTCTCATAACACGTCTTGACACCCAGCATGTTTCTCCATTTTAACATTATTTTCTATATTCTGTCTTGCATTGAAACTTTATATCACTGTTTCCTCCATTTCTGTCTCTGTTGTCTTTCCTTCCTATGCCATTGAACCAACTTCTTTCTTTTACTTCTGTTTTCATTTGTCTTCATCTCTTTCTTGTTCCCTCATTCCGTCCCTCATTCCTTACTTCACTCGTTGGGTCGTGTTTAAACTTTGCCCTAATCTTTTCCCAATTTAATTCTCATTTTTCTTCCTTTCGTCCCAACTAGTTCAACCAACCATGCTTCTTTTCCTCCTTTCCTTCCTCTCCTCATTCCCTTCTCTCCTCCTTTCATCTCTTTAAATTTCTTCCTTCGTTCATTCGTCCGTTTCCTTGTGTTCAGGCCCAACTCCTTTCTTTTCTGATTTCTTTCACTTCCATTTCTTTCTTAAGAGCAACCAAACCATTTTCTTTTTCCTCCAGATTCCCTTCCTTTATCGTATCCCTCTAGCTCCCCTCCCATTGCTTTCCTCCCCTCTCCCTTAACCTCATAACCCCCTTTCCTTTCTTTCCTCCTCCAATAACAGCACCAAACGCAACACAGAGAGAGAACAGACTGATGGAATACTGGGGTGATGGGACGGTGATGGGGTGATGGAGTGTTAGGGTGATGGGGTGATGCGGTTTAGACTCAACTCCACCTTCGTGACTCTCCAGGTATGATGAGTCACGGTTCACCTGGATTTGCGTGGCTGCTCTCAGTGCAAGACTCAGGTGAGCTAAGACACACATGATAACCTCACCTGATCTTAGACACACCTGGCATTTCCTCCTCCTACCTGTGTGATTTTGGGGCTTTTTGTTTTTCTGGGTATATATTTTTTTTTATCGTAAATCCGCTTGCATGTTTTCAGAATTTTTGTCCTCGATTCATATTTCTTTCCTCTGTTTTTTATTCTCGCGGATTTTAAGAGATTTTGATATTTTTTTTCATGAGTTATTGTTTCAGCTTTCTCTCTCTCTCTCTCTCTCTCTCTCTCTCTCTCTCTCTCTCTCTCTCTCTCTCTCTCTCTCTCTCTCTCTCTCTCTCTCTCTCTCTCTCTCTCTCTCTCTCTCTCTCTCTCTCTCTCTCTCTCTCTCTCTCTCTCTCTTAATCACGTGTCTCTTAACTAAACGCTGAAGGAAAATTAAGCTCGTTGAATTTAATCTCTCCACGCAAGCAAAATGTTTCCTTCGCTGCTGACTCCAACTTTTTAAAAAACAATTTCCATTTCGCTCTGCCGTTCCTTAAAATAAAATCCTATGAAAAAAAAAAAAATAGCAAGGAAGCCAAAATAACCAAGAAAACACAACATTCACACACACACACACACACACACACACACACACACACACGTCAGCTTAAGCGTGAATTTAAATAGATTGAGTGTACGTAACGTTAGTCGGTCAGTGAACTAGGCAGCCTTCTTGCCTTCTTCCCTCGCACATAAAAATGATGAAGTAAAATCGGTAATCATGACACCAGAAGAGCGTTGAAGAAGAAGAAGAAGAAGAAGAAGAAGAAGAAGAAGAAGAAGAAGTAGAAGTAGTAGTAGTAGTAGTAGTAGTAATAGAAGATGATAAAATAAACCTTAACACACACACACACACACACACACACACACACACACACACACACACACACACACACAAAAGCTTTCACCAAAAAATACATTTCAGGAACAAGATTTGCAATGATTAACTTAACCCTCCACCCCGCCCCGCCCCGCCCTGGCAGACCAGAGTAGATGGAGCTCCAGTCACTAGGCGCCTTACCCAGACAAAGAATATTATTATACCAAGGTAACCAGAAGCTTGAGGGAAGGATGCATGAGAGAGACAGAGGAGGTGGAAGAGGGGAAGGGAGAGGCAGTGAGGGAAGGAATAAAGGATTGTGGGAAATGAAGGATGAAGAAAAAGGGGATAAGGGCAAGAAGGGACGTAGGAGAACAGATTGGTGAGCTGTGGAGGAAATTGGAATAGGAGATAAAAAGAGAGAGGGAGTAAAGATAAGCAGGGAGGCACTGGGAAGGTTAGGTAGGATGGGGAATAGATGAAGGAAAAAAAGAGGGATAAAGAGGTGGAAAGGGTGAACGCAGAATTGGAATAGGGGAGAGAGAGAGAGAGAGAGAGAGAGAGAGAGAGAGAGAGAGAGAGAGAGAGAGAGAGAGAGAGAGAGAGAGAGAGAAATTTAAGAGGTTAGGGTGAAAAGATTGAAGACGTGAAAGTGAAGACGTGAAAAGGATCAAAACAAGGTAAGAAAGACTTAAAGGGAGGAATAAAAGAAAAAAAAGTGAATGGGAAAGTATAGGATAGATAGACAGTAAGAGGAATGGAGGAAGGAAAGAAAGTTGTTGAGTGGGAAGACGAAGGACAGAGAAGAAAAACATAAGTGGAGTGAGAGTGACTGGAGGAAAGGATGACGGGAAAAATGTAAAGAAAGAAGAATGTTATTGGGAAGGTATTTAGCGAAGAGAAGTGTTAAAAAGAGGGTAGAAAGGTAGGAGGAAGGTTAAGGGAAAGAGAGTCTGGGATAAAATAGAGATTAACAGCATAGATAGGAAAGAAAATTAAGAAGTTTTTAAGAAGAGGAAAGCAGTTTAAGAGGGAAATCGAAGTTAGGAAAATAGTTAAGGAAAAATAGCAAGAGAAGAAAAAGGTTCAAGGGAAAAATCGTAAAGAAATAAGAATATAGTAAAGGAATGAAGATTAAGAAGAACACTTAGGAAAAGAAAGACTAGAAGAGAAAGAAAGAAAAAAATGAAAATAAAGGACAAAAAAGGAGTGTGGGGGAAAGTGTAGACTAGATTCCCCTGTGCAGAAAACAAATTTAGCTTTGAATATCACCGCCAGGGGGGAGAGGGAGCGTGGGAGCGTGGGTAGGCGGCTCAGCGGGGCTCGAACTGAGGGTCACCAGGTCACGAGAAAAATTGGAACCCCAGTATTTATTTCACTAATTAATTTCTTTTTATTATGAGGTGGTGGTGGTGGTGGTGGTGGTGGTGGTGGTGGTGGTGCCTTGTGCGGAGATTGGATTGGGTGCGCTTGGGAGGCGTCTGGTCCATTGTGTGTGTGTGTGTGTGTGTGTGTGTGTGTGTGTGTGTGTGTGTGTGTGTGTGTGTGTGTGTGCGCAGAGTGCAGCCTTTGGTTCAGTTGATTGGTGGTGCTTCATTTAGGGTCTTCTCCATGGAGGAAATGAAGAGGAGGAGGAAGAGGAGGAGGAGAAGAGGGGAGAAAGGTGCAAGATGAACGAAACGTAATTTGTGAAATGAAACGTGGTGATGTGTGACTTTGTATAAAAAAAAAAATAAATAAAATAAATAAATAAATAATAATAATAATAAAATAAATAAAAATAAGTACAAGTATACACGATTCAGACTTTTAATCGTAAGATGAGGGCGAGGTCAATTCGTTTAATGGACTCTTTTATTTATTTCTTTTCCCTCCCAGCAATCCATCATATTCCTCTTCATCACTCGGACTCATCTCTTTATCGATATCCGGGAATTTACCTGCGCACCAGCTGGGAGTTAAGCAGTATTGAGGCAGGGGGCGGATCAGTGGGCGGGAGAAGATTGATATGTGCTGCAATGTGTGGACCTGAACGCAACTAACCTCGCATTTCTGAGTTAGGAGGTCACGGTTTGAAGATTAAGAGGTCATAGTTTGAGGAATGGGGGACATGTTGTTTAGTAAGGGTTTTATTATTATTATTTTCTTTTTTTTAATTTAACTGATAAGATTGTAATGTTTTAAAAGTCGGATTTTGAAGGATTTTTTGTTTATTTTTATTTATTTGTTTATTTTTTGTTTATTTTTTTTAAAGAACAATTTTTTAAGGTCGCACTTTTGAAGGATTTTCGTTTATTAATTTACTTATTTATTTTTTTGAATGAAAAGATCATAGTTTCAAATAAGGTAACTTTTTTCTTGCTTTAATTTCTGTGGTCATAACTATTGTCGGGTCCACATATTTGAGTCATGAATGTGTGGAATGTGCGAAGGGTTAATGAGAATGAACCAAGTATGATGAATTTGTAAAAGATATATGAGTAGAATGTTTGGCATGGAGTGACTGGAAGTAAACAGGTGAATTAATCCCGAGTGAAGTACAAATTATAGATGTTTTATACAGATAGGCGAAAAAAAAAAAACGTACTTGATGGAAAATAAACAGTTAAATGGGAGTAGTATTGAGTTTGAAGTACAAGAAATAAAGAAGATTGATGCAATAACAGACGAAGTGCATGCATAGCCACATTACAAAGACTGATAAAGCAAGAAAGTCCACAAAATTTAAAAATAATTTTGCAAAGACGATTGAGCTAAAGAGAAGTAAATGATAATACCTTGAGATCTGTATTAATAGGTAAGATGTAAGCAGTGTAGCAGGGTAAACTGAAGTAAACATAGGCAAATGCACAAAGGAAGTAGAGGGAGAGGAAAACAATGCTGGGAATAACAGAGGGAACTGATAATGTTAACAAAAATGAAGTGTTATGTAAATAGAGGTGGAAAGGGAGAAAGAGGGGAAGCAGAGTCCAATATACTAATGGAACAAAGGATTTAAATAATAATGAATGGAGGAAAGAAATTCAAGGCATACACACACACACACACACACACACACACACACACACACACACACACACACACACACACACACACACACACACACACACACACACACACACACACACAGAGAGAGAGAGAGAGAGAGAGAGAGAGAGAGAGAGAGAGAGAGAGAGAGAGAGAGAGAGAGAGAGAGAGAGAGAGAGAGAGAGAGAGATAAAAAAATTACAAAAGGGTAGAATTTCTCTCCCCTGCGTTTCTCTCTCTCTCTCTCTCTCTCTCTCTCTCTCTCTCTCTCTCTCTCTCTCTCTCTCTCTCTCTCTCTCTCTCTCTCTCTCTCTCTCTTTGTCCCCCACTGCATCATCAATAAGACATTGGTGGTCTGTCATCTCTCTCTCCAATCCTCTTGCTTACACATCATTAGTCAGGGCGCTTGTCTTCCTTTTTCCCTCTCCCTTCTCCCCTTTCTCCCTCCCCACTCTTCTTTCTCGTCTGCGTTCTCCTGCAGTCCTTCCCCCCGATCCTTCCCCCTCACTGTTTTTCACCATGCATTTTTGTGTTATTTTTCACCTCCTCGTCAACAAGTCCATCAATTCGGATTCATGTGGGTTTCTCGGAAGTTTAGGGTCATCTTTTTTTCTGTTTTTCTCTGCTGCTTTTGTACTGTCACATTCTCCGTACCTTCCCTGTAATATCTCTTCTGTGATTCATACTTCACACCTACTCATTTTTCTTCACTTTTTTTCCAACTCCCCTCATTGGTGATACATTTTTTTCATTTAGTCCTCCTACACACAAACACACTTCTGAATGAATACTATTGGCACTGTGTTCTTCCCTCTCACGTAGACACCTAATCTTCACTCCTCTCTTCCCTCCCCACAACTCAGTCTCTCATCACCTCACAGTGTCAGCGAAAAAAAAAAGAAAAGAAAAGAAAAAAGAAAAAAAAAAGAAAGAAAGGCTGTGGTTGTTGACATTGTTTCTCTTAAACTGTTCATGAAGGGATTGGAGGAAATTTTTAAAGGGCTTGGTAAGGAAAAAAGTGAAGTAGCTATCATGTTTAAAAAGTGTTGATTGATTGGCATTGTTGTTGTCACAGTTTTTGTTGTTGTTGTTGTTGTTGTAGTAGGGATCTATAGATTTTTTTTTATTATTTTTTTCGTTGTCTTCAATTTATAAACCACACTCATTTCTCTCTCCTTCACTCTTTCAGCACACCCGCTCTTCATTTTTCATCCTTTTCACACCTTAATTATCCAATATCACCCTCACTTGTTTATATTCATACTGATTTTTATTATTCTTTACCCCTTCCTCATCTTCCTGCACCTTTCATCTTTATCATTTCACCTTTACTTTCTCATCTTTCTGCCTTCTCACTCTTTATCCCTGTTCTCCTTCACTCCTTATAGAATAGATTTAAATAAACTAGAATCAGTGCTAAGAATTTATAGATAACAATGAAAGATGATACAAATTTAAGTGCTCAATAATTTCTTTTGCACATTAAGGAAATGATAAAAATGTAAGCAATATGTTTAAAGTTTTTGGAGATTTGTTTTAAGGTTGTTTTGGTTGCTGCCTTTTGTGGTCATAAAGTGTTTGTTTTGTGGAGTACAGTAATGCTTTAATGTTTAGTATGCTGCAAATGTTTGTGGTCAATTAACTAACTAGAATACGTTCCTTTTGTCTCCTTACTTTATATTCTTTTATGTTATGTTCTGTCACCTTCACACCATGCACATCCCTTCATCCTTCACATTACAACATTATCCCCTATCACACTCACTTCATTTCTAAACCCTTCTGTCCCTCACCATCCTTCCCTATTGCACGCACACACTCCTTCACAATTCCAGCCTAAACCTCAAGCTCATCCTGGTCTAGTCTTACATACACTCCTCTTTAGTCTTGCCCATCCTTGTCTCAGCCAGTCTCTCCCGGTCCATCTTGCGTCAGTCCAAGGAAACCCACTCGAGACACAGGCAGGAAGACGTTAGGAGATCCGTGTTCACCAACTAACGAGGAACACAGGAGGGAGGGGGGACACAGGCAGGCAGGGGAGGAAGGGAAGGTAAGAGGTCTAGAGCAGAAAGGGAGGGGAGAGAGAGAGAGAGAGAGAGAGAGAGAGAGAGAGAGAGAGAGAGAGAGAGAGAGAGAGAGAGAGAGAGAGAGAGAGAGAGAGAGAGAGAGAGAGAGAGGTGGGGGGAAGGAAACCGACCGTGAAAGAGTTATTGAGGTTACGTCATTAATATACCTACTTTTGGTTAGTGTTGTTGTTGTTCTTGTTGTTGTTGTTGTTGTTGTTGTTGTTGTTGTTGTTGTTGTTGTTGTTGTTGTTATCACCATTATCATCTTACTACTACTACTACTACTACTACTACTACTACTACTACTACTACTACTACTACTACTTCTATTGATTTATTCATTTACACATTCGCACTGTCCATGATTCTTTTCTTTATTTTCCTATCCAGTATAATTTCTCGCAAGGAATTAAAGTTAGCAAGTTTTCCTTTAACACGAATATACACGAGTGGTTCCCCCGACACGTAACAAGAACACAGATTCACTTTACCTAAGGAACCATGATAATAATTTACACGTGAGATGCAAATTACCTTAATACAACAGCAAGGAAGAAGAGAGTGAAGCAAGAGAGGGAGGAGGAGGAGAAGGTGGAGGAGGAGGAGGAGGAAGAGGAGGAGGAGGAGGAGGAGGAGGAGGAGGAGTGTCTGGTATCCTCACAACTCCATCGTCTCAAATCCGAGACGAGAGATAAACCAAGTCTGGGTTCAGAGAGAGAGAGAGAGAGAGAGAGAGAGAGAGAGAGAGAGAGAGAGAGAGAGAGAGAGAGAGAGAGAGAGAGAGAGAGAGAGAGAGAGAGAGGATGAAAGCAAAGGCTGCAGATGGAAGGTAACTGGAGAAATGAAAGAAGGAGATAGAAAGTAAAAGGACGAGCAATAAGTAAGAAGAAAGTCGTGAAAGGACGGATTGGGAGATGAGAGGTGGAAGAAAAGAATAAAGAATAAAATGAAAGGCTCTTAAAAAAAAAACTACTTTTCCCTCATTCTCTCCCTTCATTTTTTTTTTTTTCCATTATCTTAATTTTTATATCGACCTTGAGTTTCCTCCTCCTCCTCCTCCTCCTCCTCCTCCTCCTCCTCCTCCTCCTCCTCCTCCTCCTCCTCCTCCTCCTCCACATCACACTGTCTATATAGGTAAAGAAAATAACCTCCTCCTAATGGCAGATGGTGATAAATATATATATAAAAAATAATCACTAAATTAATGCGTGAATGTTTTGTTGATAACCTCCCTCAGTTTTGACACTTTTTTTGGCTTCGTATTAAACCAAGTTGATTCGAGTTTGCTCTCTCTCTCTCTCTCTCTCTCTCTCTCTCTCTCTCTCTCTCTCTCTCTCTCTCTCTCTCTCTCTCTCTCTCTCTCTCTCTCTCTCTTGTGTTTTTGTTCACTGGAAAATGTGGTTGTTTATACTTTCGTGATTAAAAAATACAGACGCCCTCCAGACTATTACTTAGTTTCATTAGTTAATCATAGTAAGCAAGATACGGTTGTGTTGAATGAGTAACTAGATTTTCGGCGTCTTGATAAGCAAATAAATCATCGCAAAATAAAATAAATAATCTATTGATACTTACGTCGAATATGTTGGGTTAGGCTCTGTTAGGTTAGGTTAGGTTAGGTTAGCAAATGCATCACCCTTAACTTAATAAAATAATGTGTAACTTGTGCCTTGGTCTTAGAAGAGTGAAGTGATCTATTAACTGGAGAGAGAGAGAGAGAGAGAGAGAGAGAGAGAGAGAGAGAGAGAGAGAGAGAGAGAGAGAGAGAGAGAGAGAGAGAGAGAGAGAGAGAGAGAGGATATGTTCAGGCAACTACCTCTAACAAGAAAATCAAGAAATGATTGAAGATTATGATTTTTAACTCTCTCTCTCTCTCTCTCTCTCTCTCTCTCTCTCTCTCTCTCTCTCTCTCTCTCTCTCTCTCTCTCTCTCTCTCTCTCTCTCTCTCTCTCTCTCTCTCTCTCGGTTAATTTCCTAAGCCTACAAATCTTACGTCTAACCACAACTTTGATGAAACATATTTACTTTTCGAAAACGAGTCTCCCCTCTTCCCTCTCCCCTCTCCTCTCTCCTCTCTCCTCTCCCCTATGTATCCCTCGCATTCCCCCTCTCCGCTCCTCTCACCTTTCCTTTCACCGTTGATAAATGACGTGTGACCGGAGTTGAGATAAAATAACCTTATCTTCCCCTCACACAAAGACCATTTTCCTGTGTAAACAAACTGGAGATGAGCAGAGGGGTTGTAGTAGTAGTAGTAGTAGTAGTAGTAGTAGTAGTAGTAGTAGTAGTACAACTTTAACATACCACATAGTACAGTAGAAAGCCTTAATAATAGTAATAGTAGTAGCAGTAGTAGTAGTAGTAGTTACAGCAGCAGTGGCGT
>NC_087193.1:8872283-8882283 GCF_035594125.1 Scylla paramamosain | reverse complement strand
CTCGTGTGTGTGTGTGTCTGTGTGTGTGTGTGTGTGTGTGTGTGTGTGTTTAGTTAAGTCAAGGTGTGTAAGTAATTTATCAGCTGTAATAATGTTACCTGCTTGTAGGAAAAAGAGAACAATTATTTATTTATTTATTCTTATTATTATTTCTATTCCTTTTTTTCGTTTTCCCCTTTTCGTCATGTTCTGCTACTACTACTACTACTACTACTACTACTACTACTACTACTACTACTACTACTACTACTACTACTACTACTACTACTACTACTACTACTACTACTACTGCTACTACTACTACTACTACTACTACTACTACTACTACTACTACTACTACTACTACTACTACTACTACTACCACCACCACCATCACAACCACAGCATCACCATTCCAAAAAGTTTAGCACATCAAGGTCTGAATAACCACATCCCGCCATCTCCCCTTCTCCTGATCCATTCCCTCCCTATTTCCCTTCGCTCCGTATCTCCTGGTGTTCCCGTAACGCCCTCGCAGCGCCGCTAATGGCCTGTCTGCTCCCAGTGGTGTCAGAGGCGAGGCGCGTCACTCCGGGATGTCAGGAATCTGCTCTGATCGCCACCGTTACGGATTCATAATAAAAATTGTGTTCTTAGTCGTTTATTTATTTATTTTACTGTTTTTTTTTTTAGACGTGACTGGCTGATGACACAAAAACATGGAAGAACTGTGTAAAAAAATGTCTCGTAAGGTTAAGATGTAAAGATTGCCGCTTCTGTGGATTGTAAAATAAAAGGAAGGTTTTTAAAAAGGAGGCTCATTTGATTCCTGCGATGTTCCGATGCTCTTTTGTCTATATTTTGTTTTCGTAGGTGTTGTTGTTTTTTTTATGTTTGTTTAAGATTTTTTTTTTTATGATTTTCTCTTTCACCTTGTGTGGTTGTTAGCTAGTGTGTGAACGAGTGAATGAGCGAGACTTGTGTGAGGCATGAATACGTGTATGAGTGAACGAGCTAGGCTTCAGTCATAAGTGTTAAGTGGAAGTGCGCGGCCTGGCGCCGGGAGATCACCTACCTCCAGCCTTCTGTTCACACCTTCTGTGAATAAACACCTGCACTGTTACCTGCGTTTCCTGTGCCCCTGCTGGTCAAGAGTCGAACATGGCGCAGTGAGTAGGATCAGGACAAGGCTGCAGTGGGTACGGCGCAGAATGGAGAAGCAGTTGGAGGCGCTGGCTGCCCTGCTAGCGCGACAGTCGGAGCAGAGTCAGGCTCTGCTAGCGCGACAGTCGGAGCAGAGTCAGGCTCGCGAGGAGCGTTTAACCCAGCTGCTGGAGAGAGTGGGGACACAAGCTCCCAGTCGCACCACGGCGAGCAATGAAGGCGAAACCACAGCCCGCAGCACGTCTACCCAGGGCGCGAGGTTCCCGACGTCCGCCACCATCATTCCTCACTTAACGGCGTCAGCATCTTTACGTGAGTTCGACACGTGGCGCCATAAGTTTGAAGGATACGTAACCCTCGCCAGGATAGACTGTCTCTCCCTGGCTGAGCAGAGGGCGGCACTCGCTGCTGTCCTAGACGACGAGTGGACCCGTACACTTCGCTACGGGATAAGCTTACCGAGAGACGCGGAGTTAAGAACCATCCTCGATGCAATGTGTGAGTACCTGCGAAGCCAGCGCAACATCATCATGGATAGAAGAGACTTCTACTCCCGCGTGCAAGAAACGCAAGAAGGTTTTGACGACTTTTTATGTGCTGTAAAGGAAATCGCCAATTTCTGTGACTTTTGCGACCAGTGCATAAACCATCAGCTGCGTGACAGAATTGTCGTTGGGACACGAGACGAAGTGGCTCTGAAACGCATGCTGGAAAACAAGAAACTCACCCTTGAAAACGCCATAGATATTTGCAGAGCATCAGAGAGCGCTAACCAGTGTAGTGCAGTACTAAGGGGCGGCTCTCACTCTTCGAGCCATGGTGTGAACGCTGTCTCGAACTACAGGAAGGGCAGTTTCGGGGGCTCAAGCCCCACGGGCTGTTATCGTTGTGGCAAAGATTGTCGCAGGGACAAAAGGGGATGCCAGGCAATAGATAAAGTGTGTCGTAACTGCGGGAAAAGAGGGCATTTTGCGAGTGTATGTCAGCAGACAGTGAGGAAACGACGAGGAGCTTCGAGGAGTTCCTCAACTGTCTCTCCTCATCGCGGTGCAGGCCCGAGGCGGGGAGCCAGTGCCAGTGTATACCAGCTCTTATCAGGCGTATACACAAAGACGGTGACGGCACGACCTGCGCCCCAGGTGCTCATTACCGCCACACATCCCGCTGGAAGAGACAAGATTACGTGGACTCCTGACTCTGGGGCCGAAACGACCGTTATTGGCCTCGACACGGCAACACTCCTTGGAATCCCGCCCTCCAGCTTGGCGCCCGCTGATGGTGATGGACTTTATGCTGCCGGTAATCACCCCCTCACCTGTGTAGGAACTTTCTCGTCGCACTTGCAACTGGGCGACAGGGAAGCTGAGACTGTTGTGAGCGTGGTGAAGGAGGTGAAGGGGGCGCTGCTTAGCTGGTACGATTCCATCGCTCTCGGAATCCTCCCCGAAGATTTTCCGGCTCAAATCCGACCGCTACGCAGGGAAGAACAGCACACCGGCAACAGCTCCATCAAGTACCCGACCGCCTCGCAGCCACCTCTATCTACGCCCACAGAAGTGATCAGCTGGCCTCATTCCTACGACCCAACGCCACAGCAGCGTGCGGGGCACGCTGCTGCTGTGATCAAGGCCTTTCCCAGCGTCTTCGAAGCAAAGGAAGGTTTACGTGCAATGGCTGGTGGATCCATGGCCATCGAGTTGACAGACGACGCTCGACCCTTCGCCGTAACAGCATCTCGTACAATCCCTTACAATTGGCGTGAAGAAAGTTAAGGCAATCTCTGACTTCCCACGACCACAGCACATCACCGACTTACGATCATTCATGGGTCTTACAAACCAGCTTGGAAGCTTTTCTCCTGCTGTGGCTGCAGCTGCACAACCCCTCAGAGATCTCTTACGCCCGAAGAACAGTTGGTGCTGGTCTCCTAACCATGAAGAGGCGTTTGAGAAGGTGAAACAGTGTCTCGTCAGCCCACCTGTCTTGGCATACTTCGACCCATCATTACCAACGATGCTACAGACTGACGCCTCAAGGATGCACGGATTTGGATTCGTTCTCCTGCAGAAGCACAGTGACCAGTGGAAGATGGTGCAATGCGGGTCAAGATTTGTTACAGACACAGAGAGCCGCTATGCAGTAATAGAGTTGGAAATGGCTGCAATCGTCTGGGCAGTCAGGAAATGTGGCACCTACCTGAAAGGACTCCCTCACTTCGATCTAGTGCTCGACCACCGCCCGCTGATACCTCTCCTCAATAGCAAGTTGTTGGGAGAAATAGAGAACCTGCGGCTGCAGCGCATGAGGGAGAAGCTTGCTCAGTATTCTTTCACAGCAAGCTGGCAAAAGGGATCGACACACTGTGTGCCCGACGCCCTCTCACGTGCTCCAGTACAGGACCCAGTGGAGGAAGAGGATGCTGCTACTTCTGGTGACCTCGACCCTCTCCACTCAGCGGTCATCTCAGCGTTATCTGCCACCAATGAGGACGGCGTCCGCTTAGCACCACTCAGGATCAGACTGTGGAAATGGTACGTGCCGCAGCAGCAAGAGACGGGGAGTACTGCTTGCTCAAGAACGTCATCATCGAGGGCTTCCCTGATCATTGCCACGACCTCGATCACCGCTTGCGTACGTACTGGCCGGTGCGCAGTCTGCTGGCCGTAGACGACGACCTGGTGGTTTACGGGCCGAGGCTTCTTATTCCTCACAGCCTCCGCCGAGAAACACTAGAGCGACTCCATGACAGTCATCAGGGGATGGAGCGCGCAAGCGACGGGCCCGACAAACGGTGTACTGGCCTGGTATGGACAGAGACGTTGAGAACGTCGTTTCTGGATGCTCACTATGCCGTCCACTCCTACCAAGCCAAGCCAACGAACCTCTCTGGCAGGACACGGACACACCCAGCAGGGTGTTTGAGTCAGTTTCTGCAGACTACTTCCACGCAGCAGGCCGTACATACCTCGTGTATGTAGATCGCTTGTCTGGGTGGCCTCACGTGTCTGCATGCTCACGTCCAGCATCGGCTGATCAGCTCGTTCGTGTCCTTCGGGGTGTGTTCGCCGACACGGGCGTGCCTGTTCTCCTGAGGACTGACGGTGGACCGCAGTTCACTTCTTCATCGGTACGGCGCTTCCTGGCTCGATGGGGGTGGAGCATCGTGTATCTTCACCTCATTATCCACGCTCCAATGGTCACGCCGAGGCAGCGGTCAAGTCCGTGAAGAAGCTGATCCTCACGACCACACAGCAGGGACACCTGGACGAGGATGCGTTCGCTCGCGGGTTGCTGGAACTGCGCAACACTCCGAGGGCGGAAGGGCGATCACCAGCACAAGTCCTCTTCGGTCATCCTATGAGGTCCTGTGTCCCGGCTCATCATCGCTCATACGCTCAGCAGTGGCAGCGCGCTGCTGATGAGTGCGACGCCAAGGCAGAGCGACTGAGGAAGAAAGCGAAACTTCGCCACGACGCGTCCGCCCGTACTCTTCCTCTCCTGCACCTCGGTGGCCACGTCGACGTTCAAGATCACACGACAGGCCTCTGGGATCGCCTGGGTGTCATCGTGGCTGTTGGGCGAAGGAGAGACTACCTCATCAAGATGGGCAGCGGTCGCGTGATGTGGCGTAATAGAAGACACCTACGCCCACACAGACCTCTTGCTCCCCTTCCTGTCGAGCAGCACACCGCTCATGGCGGTGCAGCGCTTCAGCATCAGGGTCACGAGGAACACCACCATCCCGGCAGCCCGGAGCATCAGGGTAACGGGGTACACCGTGGCCGAGAGCAACCAGAGCGTCGAAGCAGCCGACAGCGTAGGGAGCCGAGACGACTGCAGGTGCGGTGGCACCGTAGCACCTACGATTAGTCGTACGTGTTCATTGTACGCTGTGTTTGTTTTGTGTATATGTACCGTGTTTTCTGTACTTCAATCATTGTAACTTTGTTTCATGTGTTACGGTAGCCATAACAAAGATAAGGAATCTTCCTTATGTCTCGGGGGAGGTGTGTGGTTGTTAGCTAGTGTGTGAACGAGTGAATGAGCGAGACTTGTGTGAGGCATGAATACGTGTATGAGTGAACGAGCTAGGCTTCAGTCATAAGTGTTAAGTGGAAGTGCGCGGCCTGGCGCCGGGAGATCACCTACCTCCAGCCTTCTGTTCACACCTTCTGTGAATAAACACCTGCACTGTTACCTGCGTTTCCTGTGCCCCTGCTGGTCAAGAGTCAGAACACACCTGTTTCTTGTTTTCTTAATCTTGGAATGCGTGTGTTTGTGTTGCTGTCATTTTCCTTGTTGTTTCGAGGTTTTTTTGTCTGTATCATGTCTGTCTGTCTATCTTTCTGGTGAGAATTTGTGTGCCTGCATATGTTCATGTTTGTCTCGTCAACTTTTATTCATTATTGTTTTTCCTCTGGACTGTTTTGTTTGTATTGGTGTTTTCTATTTTATTCTTCGTCGTATTTTGTTTCCTGTATTTCATCTTCTGTTCTTTTTCTACGATTTCTTTCATCCTCTCCTGCCACTTCATTTTTATATATCATCCCTTTCTGTTTTTTTTTTCTTTCTTTCCTTTCCACGTCAGTTCCATGTTTTGTTCAGGCGTGTCAGTATTGTGCGGCATGAAATTATTGCATGCCTGTCTATACATATTTTTTTAACACATTTCATTACAGCCACGTATGCCAGCTGATATTTCTGTTTTGATAATACTGTCATGACATACACACGAGCGTGGCTTTGTATTCTTTTTCCTTTGTTTTTTGTATTTCAGTATGCCAGTTTTCTGCTGAACGTTCCATCTGTGTGAAATACTCTGAGGCATTTTTGTTAATTGGCATTTATATTTGCAAAGGATTCCCGCCCTTCAGCACCCCTCCCTCGCTCTTTTGCTTCACTCAGGCCTGATAGGGAGACTGCCTGGCCATTGCATCAGGAGCTGTCTATGGGAACGGCTGACAAACACACTGATATTTTTTTGGCAACACGACTGTACTTTTTTCTTTGTTGATCCCAGTGACATGTTTGGCTGCCTGGTTTGTTGTGGTAGCAGTGGTGGTGGTGGTAATGGTAGTAGTGGTGGTAGAAGTGGTAGAGGTTTAAATTGGCTTAATTGGAAAGTGAATTGCCTTGTATGTATGTAGCGAAAAATGGGAAGATAACTGTGTGTGTGTGTGTGTGTGTGTGTGTGTGTGTGTGTGTGTGTGTGTGTGTGTGTGTGTGTGTGTGTGTGTGTGTGTGTGTGTGTGTGCGCGCGCGCAGGTGGGGCAAAAGAGCGAGGCGTGCAGGCTCTCTGGTGGCGATGTAATCCAATATTTTTCTCGTATATTTTTTTCAGAATTATCAGTTTTCGATAGCGTTGAGGGTTGACTACAATCGTGGCCACGCCGCTGCACAAGTTTATTGTATTGTTTGGTTTCTGTCTCTGCTCTGCATGGGGAATGTTTTGGTTGTTAGAGCTTGCCTGACCTGGTATTTAAAGCCACACACACACACACACACACACACACACACACACACACACACACACACACACACACACACACACACACACACACACACACACACACACACACACACACACACACACACAGTTGTACAATAAAATGAGTAAAAGTGATTTTCAGAGAGAGAGAGAGAGAGAGAGAGAGAGAGAGAGAGAGAGAGAGAGAGAGAGAGAGAGAGAGATGCTAATAGTAAGAAAAGGTATTATGTGAGAACAACACCAGTATCAGTTCACCTTTACCTACACCTGACAAGTGCAGGTGTGTACACTGACACAATAACACACCTGCCGCCTTGCTACTGTGATTTTATTTATTGTACTATCCATTCCTCAGTAGTCATATTTCTAATGATGGCTCGCTCACATCTTCGTTAATAGTGTTTTTAACTTTTTTTTTCTTATTCAGTTAGTCTAATCTCATATGAAGGTAGTTTGTCAGCTTATTTATTTATTTATTTATTTATTTATTTATTTTTCTATAGCACTAACTTGGATTGTTGCATTTCCAGTTTATTTTCTCCCCTACTGTCTTTTTTTAGGTTCCTTCATAACCACTTTACCTGATAGCACCCTTTCCTTCCCTATTTCCTCCCTTACTTGTCCACATCCCTTCAAAACCCCTCTTTTCCACTCTCCATTGTCATTTTTTTCTCTCCCTATTTACTCTGACTCATGATCTGCGCCCACGTATCCCTTGCAAACCTCCTCCCCTGCCGCATCCTGCCACACCCTTTTATCCCTTTCATATGCACCTCCAGTCCCCGTGGCATTAGTAACAGCACGACCCTAAAGTGCCCCCTTGTTTATTTTCATTAATCAGCATAATTACTGTTTTATTTACCCTCGGGAGGACCGTCATGCAGGGCGAGGGCTGCCCAGATCATGTTACCAGAGAGAGAGAGAGAGAGAGAGAGAGAGAGAGAGAGAGAGAGAGAGATTGGTGAGTGTTCTGTTGTTCATCATAGCGAGCGGTTTCTAGACTAGGTACACACACACACACACACACACACACACACACATATACACACATACACACACAGCTGTCAGTCCCTCAATAAGCACTAACAGTATGTACGTATGTAGGAAGAGCGAGCAGAGCATGTTCCACTTCGGGCTTCTCTCATGCTCCACTGAATATGAATCCCATGGCCCCGCTGATGCTCCGACAACTGATGAAGCGTCGACGAAGCACTGATGGACGGCCAGTGAAGCTCCCCAGCCACCCATCCCATACCCCGCTACCCTCGCTTTCCATCTCTCCTTTTTTTGCACCTACTTTTATTTGTTTATTCATATATTTGTTTTTTTTTATTCACTATCTGACATGTTTACCGTGGTGTAGATGTATGGATCTCTCTCTCTCTCTCTCTCTCTCTCTCTCTCTCTCTCTCTCTCTCTCTCTCTCTCTCTCTCTCTCTCTCTCTCTCTCTCTCTCTCTCTCTCTCTCTCTCTGAAAATATTCTCGATCTACTCTCGTCTCTTGAAATAAAAAAATAAAAAAAGAGAAGGGGGAAAAATTAAATAAAAACATACGGCACTTCAGCTGGACACACGGAAGGCTTTGATTTTTGGGGTTCTCTGGAAGGGGAAACACACACACACACACACACACACACACACACACACACACACACACACACACACACACACACACACACACACACACACACACACACACACACACACACACACACACACACACACACACACACACACACACACACACACAATTTCTTTTGAAAAACCCAGCTGAAACAAAACGATCACTTCATACCAGAGAGAGAGAGAGAGAGAGAGAGAGAGAGAGAGAGAGAGAGAGAGAGAGAGAGAGAGAGAGAGAGAGAGAGAGAGAGAGAGAGAGAGAGAGAGAATATCAACCAAACATCACCAAACATCCCATAGGTAATCACGCCCTATACATTTAACCCATCACCCCATAAATCCTCTTTTTAAATCCCATTCTGCCGCATCAATCTAACTTTTTGAGGGGCGTGTTAATCCTTCCATTGTAGAGTATCAGTTTGCCTCATCCCCGACAATCCCCGCCGAAGGAAGGAAGGATCACTGAAGAAATTAATCAGTGAGGTGGTTAAGGATATTGGTAAGATGATAGAGATATGGATTCTAGTGACCTAATTTCCTTGTGTGTGTGTGTGTGTGTGTGTGTGTGTGTGTGTGTGTGTGTGTGTGTGTGTGTGTGTGTGTCGTCATTCCTCCACCTCTGTTAGTTATTCGCATATTTTCTTCGTTCATTTTTCATCACTTTTTTTTTTTTTGTCTTAACTTTCCTTTTATACGTAGTGGCGATTTTTTTCCTCTCCTCTTTGCGTTGGGAGGGAGAGAAGCAAGGGAGGGAGAGACAAGATTGGTTTTCTGGGAAGGGGAGGAATAGAAGGCACGTGGAGACGAAAAGGCGTGACGGGAAAAGAGAAGGAAATTAAGAAAGAAAAACAAGAGAAAGGAGGAGAAACTTAAGTAATAAATCATGAAAGTGATGACGTAAGCGAAGAAATTAGGGAAAGGAGAAAAATTTAGGAAAAAGAAGCTAATATTAATGTCAGGATGGAAGGAAGCTTTAGAGAGAGAGAGAGAGAGAGAGAGAGAGAGAGAGAGAGAGAGAGAGAGAGAGAGAGAGAGAGAGAGAGATTAATTTTCAGTAGTCCCGCCCCATAAATGTTTCTCCCTCAAGTGATTATGCTGAGAAGGGTGTTCACTTTTTATATAGACGTGTGTGTGTGTGTGTGTGTGTGTGTGTGTGTGTGTGTGTGTGTGTGTGTGTGTGTGTGTGTGTGTGTGTGTGTGTGTGTGTGTGTGTGTGTGTGTGACTGGGAGTGAAACCTATTTACACATCAGGACAATACATCATCATCAGCAACAACAACAACAACAACAACAACAACAACAACAACAACAACAACAACAACAACAACAACAACAACAACAACAACAAGGGAAACACTCACACAATGATGAAATGTTGCGGAAATTGCCCATAATTCATTAAAAAAAAATAAACACGCATACAAATAAGCTGCAAGGATGCTTTTCATATTGTTTGTTTATCTGTTTGTTGACCCGATCCATTACTGCAACAACAACATTAACAACAACAAAAAATATTACAACATTTCCACGCACCGTACATCACCTGGTCGCCCAAAAGAGGTCCATTTTGAGCGACAGCAGCGCAAACAAACAAACAACACCCTTAACACAACGATTGGTAGCGATACAAACAAACAAGGGAAAACACAAACAAACACAAGCAAACAAACAACGCCATCGTACTCTTGGATAGGCTCAGATTTTGGCCGTTTGCCACTTTTCCCTTTCCTCTTTCCCTCTTGG
>NC_087193.1:8849783-8864783 GCF_035594125.1 Scylla paramamosain | reverse complement strand
TTTGTCCTCCTCTCTTTACATGGACTTGAATTACATGTATTTTTATCATATATTTCTTGGTATAGGTTCCCTTCTTGTATCCCTTTCTTGTATCTATTTCATAATGTGGCATTTTAATATTGAACCATCTATTTGTACCTTCCTTGATATGTCCTTAAAAATATATATCTTTTTATCACAATTTTCTCGTTATTTGTCATCTCAGTATTCAACCATCAGTAAATCAACGTCTTATTTTGTTATTCTTTTTTTTTTTTTTTCCAGGTGAGTGTCGGTGAGGAAGCGCCTGAGAGCTACAGGTAAGTTTTTTCAAGGTATTCCCCCGTTGTGATGGGTAGCCTTGGCCTGATTGGATTACACGTCGATTAGCGTGATTATTCCCACGCAGGTAGCCGCTAATGAGAGCAGGTAAGACAATCAGCAGTTATTAGCTCATCATCCACCTGCAAGACTCTCGTAAATACCTAGGACAACTTACCTGGATTTATGACGTGGAGAAAATAGTCCTTAAATGAACGTGAGGATAAGGTCTTTATTTTCTTTCCCCCACTCGCTGCTCAATACTCCCCGGACGCTGTATTATGCTCAGGTGTATTACGGTGTTACCTGTATATCTTTCTTCCCTGCTGTCATGTGTGAGTTTTCTGAAAGTGTTGGTGCAGGACGGTGAAATGCGTGTGTGCACTACTTGTTTCGGTTGACGCTTCTCCCCAAACGAACAAAAGCAGAACACGATGCATATTTTCTTCTTTCATTTTCCTTTTTTTTCTCTGTTCTCTGAGGCCAAACATAATTGAATCAACCTCTTATTTGCTGCGCTTCCTCATGCTTTCCCGGAAATTTGACGTTCCGAAACGCTAATGCTCAATTTTGTTTAATCTCTCTCTCTCTCTCTCTCTCTCTCTCTCTCTCTCTCTCTCTCTCTCTCTCTCTCTCTCTCTCTCTCTCTCTCTCTCTCTCTCTCTCTCTCTCTCTCTCTCTCTCTCTCTCTCTCTCTCTCTCGCGCGACGCACTCCAGCAGCATCCCTCATTAAGATAATTCCACAGCCTCATCTGTATTTTTACGCGCGAAGTTTTACGTCGTGCGTGGAAATTTCACCCTGGAGAGAGACAGAGAAGGAAAATTTTAGCAAGGAACTTTGGCGAGGAGCAGATTAGGTCATGCCGGGGTAGAGGTGACCATTACTCGAGCAGGGAGTGGCGGCGGCGGCGGCGGCGGCGATCACTCTCCCTAAATCCAGGTCTTCTTGTGGGTGCTTTGAGTCAAGGAATATCGTTCTGGTGGACACTCAATCACGGTACCCTGATCCCTCCCGCGGCCAGACCTCTCTGTTACCGGTAAAGGATGTGGAGTACGGGGGCGAGGGAGGGAGTAAGAGGAAGAGAGGGACTGGTAAGGGGGAGAGGTAGAAGCTGCGGGTGTCGGTGAAGAGAGATCAGGTAGGGAAGACTTTGTGGGGGAAAGGGATATAGATCAGGTCTTGGTAGGTGTGGAAAACTTCTAAAAGGTTAGACTAGTAAGAGTTTTTCGATGGCCAAGGAAGAAAGCGAGTAAGAGGAAGAGAGAGAGAGAGAGAAGGAAAGAGAGGAAATGGAAACTTGGGGATCCGTGGTAATGGACTAAAGGGGATGTGTTTGTAAATGGGAGATGGAAGGAGAGAGAGAGAGAGAGAGAGAGAGAGAGAGAGAGAGAGAGAGAGAGAGAGAGAGAGAGAGAGAGAGAGAGAGAGAGAGAGAGAGAGAGAGAGAGAAGTGTTTTAGGTCGGGGACAGAGAGGGGAATTTCATGATAATCTTGAAAATGGGTCGAGGGTTTTATGGACACGATTGTGGATAGCTGAGAGAGAAAGAGAGGGGGTGGGGAGGATGGAGGCGAACCGTATAAACAGGACAAAGCCAGGCTGGTACAAATTCAGATTAATAATATGCGTTGAGGAAGAGGAAAAGGTAAAGTAGATTAGGGGATTTGGGCCTCGAGGGGAGAAAGGGGAATAGCATTAGTTAAGGAGAGAGACTACAGGGACTATGGGGCGTGGGGCTCTTGGTAGTCACATATGCAAGGTACGCGTTAGCCAGGTGTAGAGGGGAAGGGAGGGGAGGAGGGGAGCGTGTATGATAGATTGATGATTGCTTTGTCCTCGATACCTCATCAAAAAATGACAAGAAAAAAGGAAAAGAAAAAAAAACAGTGATTGATGAGTCCTGTGTGCAGGTCAGCAAATTCCGGTTAAAGAGGTGTTTGTTTTTTTCCTTTTGTTTCACTGCTTTTCTTTTCGATGAGGGAAATTAATGTATGTCTTTACTTGTAGATAATGGAGTACTTTGCTTCTGTCTATGTTTGTATGTATGTATGTGTGCTTGTGTCTACCTGTGTGTCTCTGCATCTTCTCTGTCTCTGTGTATCAGACGGACAAGCAAAAAGATAGACAGACACACAAACACACACTTAAAATACAGTCCATGGAAACACACAACCTCACCACTATCACACACAACACCTTCACCGCCTCCTGCTGCTGCTCCTGCCGTAGTTCAGGAGATGCTTCGATTTGCCCCGTCTGGAGAATTTATGGGGCTGGGGGCTGGCAACACTTCACCTTTGTCACGAGGGGGAGGGTAGGGACAAGGAGAGGCGAGAGGGAAGAAGTAATAGGGAATGGTTGGGAAGGAAGGAAAGCAAGGCGACAGGATTGTAGGAAAGGAATGGGATAGGAAAAGTGAAGTGAGAAGATCGGAAATGCATAAAGATGAATAGGAAAGGAATGGAATAGAAAAATGAAGGGAAAAGCTGGAAAATGCTTATAGACGAATAGAAAAGGAATGGGGATGAAAGTGTGGAGTGAAAAGGATCGAAACTGCATAAAGAGGAATAGGAAAGAAATGGAAATGGAGAACTGAATTAAAAGATCGAGAGCGCACAAATAGGAATATATAAGACAGATGAAGGAAGTGGAAGAAAGTGAAGGAGGGATAGTGAACAGATATGGAAAGAAAAATGAGGAGAAAATCAAGATGGAAACCGTTATTAGAAAGTAGAGAAAGGGAAAGAAGAGAATAACAGTGAATTGAAAGATTAAAGAAAATGGGAAGGAAATGAACATAGGAGAGACTGAAGATATCGGTGAAAATTAAAAAAAAGGGGAAGGAAAGAATGATAAGTAAAGGGAGGAACAGAAGTAATGGATGGAAGATGGAAATAAAATATGAATAAAACCTGGTAATAAGACGTGGACTTAGAAGGAGGGTAGAGATGGGAAGGAAAGGAGGAAAGAAGGATAAAAAGAGAAGAAAAAATGAGGAAAAAAATGAGGAAGAAATGAACTAGGAGGAATAGGCAGTTAGATCAAAGACGAGAGAGAAAGAGAGAGAGAGAGAGAGAGAGAGAGAGAGAGAGAGAGAGAGAGAGAGAGAGAGAGAGAGAGAGAGAGAGAGAGAGAGAGAGAGTTATCCGCCACAGTGAGAATCTTCAAAGACTTCCCAACATCAAATGAAACTGACAACCGGATGTAGAAGTAATGTGTCTTGTTTATCTCTCTCTCTCTCTCTCTCTCTCTCTCTCTCTCTCTCTCTCTCTCTCTCTCTCTCTCTCTCTCTCTCTCTCTCTCTCTCTCTCTCTCTCTCTCTCTCTCTCGGTATTGATGTGTTATTCATGGTGGTGAAATTCAATGGTTCCTCTACTTGATGAAGATTTATGTCAGTATGGATTTTTGGTGGCTTTATTGATACATGGCGTGTCATCTTCCTTGGTTTTTGTTCCGACAGAGAGAGAGAGAGAGAGAGAGAGAGAGAGAGAGAGAGAGAGAGAGAGAGAGAGAGAGAGATTTATACTTTTGCTTTTATTTCTACTCCTGTACTGCTACATAAATAAAACATCTGCTGCCTCACACACAGGAATAGTTTTACAGGAACGAAGTTATGTAAGTATTAAAAATATATATATATATATTCCTCTGAGTCTTTGTTTTTATATTGGTGTGCGTTTCTCTGGAATAGACTCAGCAATCAGGCAGTTAGGAGGATTTAAAAAGAGTAGATAGAAATTGGTCCTCAGGATAGTAGATGGCTGGAAGAGACTCAGTGATTAGATTGTTAGGAAGGGTTGAAAGACTAAATAAGGATGAAATAGATCAGGTTTATTTTATTTTATTTTATTTATTTATTTTTTTTATTCTGTATATATACGTGTAAGCTTGTTAGTTTCTTGTTGGTCCAATTGTCTTCCTACGCAGCGGTGACCAGAATTGCACAGTGGCGGTGTAACCTGTGTCCTGCCTCGCCGCCATGATGAATCGTAATCAGCTCAGGTTCTAAGGTTTGAACAGCCGTGCGTCCTTGAGAAGAGGAGTGCGAGGTGCCGGCGAGGGGAAGGAACCTGAGCTGGTGACAAATCGTGACGGCGAAGCACTGCAACTTTTGATCGCTACTGTGCGTTATATTGGAGGTGCGGACGGACGAGCGAGTTGTACAATGTTAATTTTCTTTATTTTTTTCTGGTTTGAAGGTGAACGATCGTGCAATGAAACCAACGCATTTATTTTGGGAGGCGAGGCACATCCTGATTGCGTCAAGGGAAGGTTTGGTGCCTCTGTCGCATCGCCTCTCACCCTGACAACGCCATCGATCACCGGACTAATAATAACACACACACACACAAAAAAAAAAAAAAATAAAAAAATAAATAAATAAATAAAAAAATAAATAATAAAATAAATGAATAAAATAAATAAATAAGACAAAAAATAAATGAGCTTTGCTAGTGGTATTTATTTATTCATTTTATATATATATATATATATATATATATATATATATATATATATATATATATATATATATATATATATATATATATATATATATATATTATATATATATATTTTTTTTTTTTTTTTTTTGGGGGGGTGGGATTTAGTAAAAACGTGACTAACTTATTAAGGTATACACGCATCTTTAGGTGTTATTAAATAAAATTATCCTGTGATATTTTCTAGTTACTTTTTGAAATACGTTTAATTTTCCTAAAGTGATCCTGTAACACCTCTACACATTTTTTTTTTTTTTTTTATATATATACGTTTTTATTTTATTGATTTTATTCCTTCGATTACAAAGTGAGTGATCTCTGTGTGTAAGTGTGCGTTGCCTTGCCTGGGCCTCCTCTTCTGCGGTTGCCGGCCTGTTGTAGAATAGATATTTTTTATTCCTTACATAATCACATGTTTTATATACATTTTTTCTACTTTTAATACTCTTCATTGATTTACTTTATTCCTGAGATAAATACGAGTGAGACAAATCATTAAGGATAAAATTCGGAAAGAAAACGATAATAATTGTGAAGAATCTCAATATCTCAGGCTTACTCAACCATCAAGGTGACTAAATGCTCCCCTCCTGAACGGCTGTGATTGCACCTGCTGGGAAAAAGTGGTGCCTCCTCAGGTGATTAAATCTGAGCATCACCTGAGAACCATTTGGAGATTAAGGTAGTCTGCGATTATAATTAGGGATATTTAGGGATTAATGATAGGCGTATTGGCTCTTACTATCAGGTTTCTCTCTCTCTCTCTCTCTCTCTCTCTCTCTCTCTCTCTCTCTCTCTCTCTCTCTCTCTCTCTCTCTCTCTCTCTCTCTCTCTCTCTCTCTCTCTCTCTCTCTCTCTCTCTCTCTCTCTCTCTCTCTCTCTCTCTCTCTCTGGCAGGGTTAGCAGTGTTTACCCTGAAATCGGTGCAGGATTACTCCCGTGTTGGTTCCTGAGGGAAATCGTTGCCGGGAATTAGTGAACAATGATGAACTTGTCTGACTGAACCTTCCAATCTTTCAGTTTTCATTCTGATATTTTGGTTCACGATCAATAGGGCTACCCTCCTCCTCCTCCTCCTCCTCCTCCTCCTCCTCCTCCTCCTCCTCCTCCTCCTCCTCCTCCTCCTCCTCCTCCTCCACACATGCCCGTCTCACCCGCCTATTCGTTCAGGCAGCAACCTTCTTTTCTCTCCAGGAAGAGGTGGAAAAGGTGGATCATTCTCCCTTTTCTCTCACAGGATGAGCCTATGATGCTGCTCCTTTTAGACGGCTCACAAAGATGGTTTCCCCTCCCATTACTCTATTGAACTCTCTCTCTCTCTCTCTCTCTCTCTCTCTCTCTCTCTCTCTCTCTCTCTCTCTCTCTCTCTCTCTCTCTCTCTCTCTCTCTCTCTCTCTCTCTCTCTCTCTCTCTCTCTCTCTCTCTCTCTCTCTCTCTCTCTCTCTCTCTCTCTCTCTCTCTCTCTCTCTCTCGCTCACTCGATGACCTTCCGCCACTCCACTTTTCCACTCATAAGAATTGTATTTTTTTTTCCTTTTGTTGTATTATTTTTTTTTCCCATTTTTTTTTTCCTTACTTCCTCCATAATCCTCTCCCATTCCATGCTCTCATGAACACATCACATACATTATACATTCTAAGCCTGGCCTTATTTATTCATGGCCCCGACTCTTCCTCTTTTCCGCCTCGTACATTTCTTGCTTTCCTCTTTTTTTTTTTTTAGGAACTTTTAAAGCTTTAGTTTGTTGTTCCTTTTCTTTCTTTTTTTCTGCGACGTCAACACTGTATGTTTTTATTGTAAAATTTTGCTTTTCTTTGCATTTTTATACTTTCATCTTCCACCTCATATATTTGTTGCTTTCCTGTCTCTCTCTCAAGTTTTTTTTTTATTTATTCTAAACTTGATTTATTTTCTTTTCCTGTTCGTATTTTTTCTGTTCATTTATTTATTTATTTATTTTTTTATTTTACGTCGTTTTCCTTTCTTTAACAAAATTATTTAATCTATTTTAGTCTGAAGTATTTTTTTCCCCACTTTCCCTCCTGCCCATCACAATTTTTTTTCGTTTCTTTTATACTTTTAGTGTTTTTTTTTCGCTGTTCTTATTTTCCGCCTCGTACGTTTCTTCCTTTCCTCTCTTTTTCGAGGCAGTTCTTTTTTTCCTCCTTTCACGAATTTCTATTTTCTTTAGTGAGTCGCTTTTTTTTCTCTTTTGTATCGAGGTTTGCCTGCTCCCTCCTCCATTGCCGGCTCCCTTAACACGGCTCATTTTCCTCTTCATTCCCCTACTTTATCGTCTCGTGCCTTTCATTTCCCTGGTTCATTCCTTCATTCACTCCCTCTCTATTCAGCTTGGTTAGTCTCCTGCTATTCATTCCCTCCTCTCCTCTCCTCTCCTCTCCTCTCCTCTCCTCTCCTCTCCTCTTCTCTTCCCTTCTCTTCTCTTCTCTTCTCTCCTCTCCTCTCCTCTCTCTTCTCGCGTCTCTCCTCTCTCTACATCTTTTATTTTATTTGTTAGCAGTCACTTCCAAACGATTTTTCTCTTCCTTTTTACATATTTTTCCACTCACTCCTCACCCACACACGCATTTTTCATTTTTTTCCTCTCTTCCCCCTTTTTTTCCTTTTTTTTTTTCAATAGAAGTGCCTCTCTATATCTATTCAATTTCCTTTCCTTGTGTGCATCGTTCACTTGCTCTGCAGCTGTTGTTCTTCAGGAAATTCTGTTACTTTTCTTTCCTGTCCTGTTTAATTTCCTTCCCCTTTCTCTCTCTCTCTCTCTCTCTCTCTCTCTCTCTCTCTCTCTCTCTCTCTCTCTCTCTCTCTCTCTCTCTCTCTCTCTCTCTCTCTCTCTCTCTCTCTCTCTCTCTCTCTCTCTCTCTCTCTCTCTCTGCTGATTTGCTTTCCTACCCCTCGTGCAGTGTGTGTGTGTGTGTGTGTGTGTGTGTGTGTGTGTGTGTGTGTGTGTGTGTGTGTGTGTGTGTGTGTGTGTGTGTGTGTGTGTGTGTGTGTGTGTGTGTGTGTGTGTGTGTGTGTCGTTTTTGTATGCTTTCCACTTTTCTCTCCTTTTATTAGATTTATTTGTCTATTTGCATTCTTTGTCCTTTTTTTTCCCTTTCTCTGCATTTTCCTTTTGTTCACGGAGTTGTGTTTGTTCTTCGTCCTTTATTTTTTTTTATTTTCTTTCTAGTCTTCCTTCTTTCCTTCTTTACATTTTATATTTTAGTTTTCTTCTTATTTACTCATTTTTTTTTGCTGTTTCCTTTCTTTTTTTTTCTTTTATCTCCTTGTTCTCGTTGTTACTCTTGTCCTCCCTTTGTTTCTCCTCCTCCTCCTCCTCCTCCTCCTCCTCCTCCTCCTCCTCCTCCTCCTCCTCTGTTTATGTTGTTTTATCTTATTTTCTTCCGGCGCTCCCAAATTTTCTTATCCTCCTTTCCTTTTATTCTAAGTTGTATACTTCCTTTTTCCTTTTCTTTATTTATCCTCCTTTTCCTCCTTCCTTTTGTCCCTTTTCCTTCACTTCCTTCTTCTCCTCCTCCTCCTCCTCCTCCAGCATCAAAACTACGGCAGTACAAATCACAGACTGTCAATTACCAAAAAGAATAACGAGAAGAAAAATCCCATTGAAGGCTCGTGAGGAACATTGGATGACGTTTGAAAAAGATTGGATTCCCCGCTTGTTCTTTACTTTTAGATGAAGCCCAATCTCCTTGTGGCGGGTTAGGACGAATGAGCCGCTTTCCTGTTGTTGTGAATCTGAATACTTTATATAGTTGCATCTAGTATTATTGTGTGTGTGTGTGTGTGTGTGTGTGTGTGTGTGTGTGTGTGTGTGTGTGTGTGTGTGTGTGTGTGTGTGTGTGGGTGGGTGTTTTCTTGAGAGGATGTGATTTGTTTTCTGTTTTCTTTTTTTTTTTACAGGAAAGTTTAGAAATTTGTTCGTTTTTATGATCTTATTTTTTCAGCATTTTTGTTACTTTGATGTAATAATTTTTTTTTTCAGTGTTTGTTTATTTATTTTTTTTTTTTCCCTTCACTTTCATTGGAGACTTGGACTTTGTTGTATTTTCATTTTATTTTCACGTAATTTCTTTTCATGTTTCTATTTAAGTGTGAAATGTAAAGAAATTGTTTTATTTGTTTTCCTCAGGTGTTTTTAGCTTAATTGTTTTCTTATCTTTTTTTTTTTAATATTTTTGCTGTTTGACATTTCCATTTTCGTGTAACGTGTTCTACTTCTTTGTAAGCACTGCACTAAACACTTTTAATTTCAGCTCTTTTCATTACATTTTTCCATTAACTGTTTTAATTTTCATAGGAATTATATCGTTATTTTTTTATGTTTTTTTTTCATTTTTTTAGTTTTCATATCCATCAGAATCCTTTTATATAATTTTTTTTACATGTTTCATTATTTTCATTGCATCCTAACAGCCTTCCAAGCCAAATTGCCCATCACTAACCACGCCATCGTCCCTTCCAGCCCTTCTCTCCATCAATTCCCCATCTCCTCCATCCCTAACTGTCCCCTTCATCCACTACTTCCCCGAACCTTTTTTTCTCCTTGACTTCTTCATCACCCTTCGTCTTTCTTTCCCTCTCAGTTTCTCCTGATTATTTCCTCCCTCCCCTTTCTTCGCTTTATCGCGTCCACTTTATTACTCCCTTCCCCTCTTGTTCTTCGCGTTATCACCCACTTTTCCCGTTTCTTTCCTTGTAGTTTTGTTTTTATAATCATCTTAGTGTTTATCTTCCTCGCAGTGCCTTCCCATTATTGCATTCCATTATTCGTCTTTTCCTTGTCTTTTTCTTTATTTTCTTCTCTTTTTCGTTTGTTTTTTCCATGCTCTCACTTCCTTTTTTTTGTCTCAGTTTCTTCCTATTACTTTTCTTCTTTTATTCGTTTTGTTTACTTTTACTTTTTTTCAGATGACTTCGCTATATCATTCATCGCCTTGGCCTTTTCATTCATTTGCTTTCTATTATTCCTTTTTTCCTCTCCTTTTTTTTTTATTGGTACTCTCCTTTTATTTCGTTCTCCCTTGTCTCATCACCATCCTCACAACTTTCCTTCCATTCAATTATCTTTTTATTTTCTCTTATTTTTTCTTTCCTTCTCCTTTCCATCTCATTCCTCTTCAACACGCTTCGTCTTCCCTTTTCACTAAGTCCTTCCGATTATTCATTTCCCTTTACATTCTCCACCTTATCGCTCCCCTCATCCCTTTCTTCCCCTGTATCCATTCACTCAGACAACGCCCTTTTCCTCCCCCTACCTATTCATCCCTTCCATCCCTCTTCTGGCTCCTCCACTCTTACGTAGATCCTCTTACTCTCTCTTCCCTTTCTTTGGCTTTTCAGTCTTCCCTCAAAAGGCTGTGAAGGAGAACTATTGTCTCAGGGTAGGACACGAAAGACTACTTATCTCCCTTGTCGGATCTTTCTCTGAGGTAGAAGGTCAGGCTTACTACCACAAGGAACGGCTTTTTGGGTTTCTGCTCATCCTTACCTGAACCTTCACCGGCCATGGCCTAAATAGAGATAGATGAAGAGAAAGGGAGGTCCTGTTTTAGTTACAAGGAGAGGCTGGTGGTGGTGGTGGTGGTAGTCGTTGTTGTTATTGTTGTTGTTGTTAGTGTTAAAAAATGTGAAATAGTGAAATTAAATATGTTTAAAGATTTGTTGTTTTATCCTTTTTTTGTACTCCGTAAAATATGAATGTTTCTCTCTCTCTCTCTCTCTCTCTCTCTCTCTCTCTCTCTCTCTCTCTCTCTCTCTCTCTCTCTCTCTCTCTCTCTCTCTCTCTCTCTCTCTCTCTCTCTCTCTCTCTCTCTCACACACACACACACACACACACACACACACACACACACACACACACACACACACACACACACACACACACACACACACACACACACACACACACACACACACACACACACACACGAAAAAAATTTCTCATGATTGCCTGCTGTCAGTGAGGGCCAGGCAGCGTTGCTTCCCGCTGCTCTTCCCGGAATAAACAAATGCAAGGTAAGCATGGCAGCATAATCAATATTAGGTGGAGGGAGTGTTTGTGTGTGTTTGTTGCAAGGAGGAGATGGAAGAAGAGGAAGGTGGAAGAAGAGGAAGGTGGAAGAAAAGAAGAAAGGAAAAGTATATCAACTGTTTCTGTTTACCTTTGATATTTTGTTGATTTTTTTTTTGTTTCTATACTCTCTCTCTCTCTCTCTCTCTCTCTCTCTCTCTCTCTCTCTCTCTCTCTCTCTCTCTCTCTCTCTCTCTCTCTCTCTCTCTCTCTCTCTCTCTCTCTCTCTCTCTCTCTCTCTCTCTCTCCTCTCCGTTATGTTCCGTCGTGTTGCTATCCATTTCTTTCATTCCCCTCTCCTCTATCTCACTTGTACTTTTCCCCTCTTCTCTTCCTCCCCTTTTCTGTACAGGTAACAGTTTGTATGGGCATTGTATGTGGGGGGGAGGGGGTAGTAAGGTGTATGCATGTGTTTTATTTTTATTTATTTTTTCTTTCTTTTGTCTCACTATGTTTCTGGTTTCTTATCTGCCTGCCTGTCTGTCTGTCTGCCTGTATGTTTGTGTAACTGTCTGTCTAGCTGTCTGTGTGTCTGTCTGTCTCGCCTCGATCGGTACAGTTCCATATAGTGTTTAATCCTTAGTGATGAAATATTTATGTATTCCACTGTTTAATTATTCCATCGATGTTTGTTTCAAAGGAGACCGGCAACAGTATCGTTCACCTTTTAAGCCTGACTCACGCTGGCTTAGGGTTAAATACCTTTGTGTTTGAATATTCAGATGAGGGAGGCTGAATTCTATTATATAAAATTTCACGGTTTGTGTTTTGAAAGATAGTAAGAGGGATGGAAGGGATGGAATTGGGTCGTGGAAGGGGAAAGAAGGGAAAGAAAGTCGATGCTCTCTCTCTCTCTCTCTCTCTCTCTCTCTCTCTCTCTCTCTCTCTCTCTCTCTCTCTCTCTCTCTCTCTCTCTCTCTCTCTCTCTCTCTCTCTCTCTCTCTCTCTCTCTCTGCATGTTTTATTGTGCATCAGAGGGTCTGTTTGCCGGCTGCTGTGTTCCCCTTCATTACCTACCTACATTTTATCTTCTTACCTACAGTACCTGGCTACCTACCTATCCGTCCGTCTACTTGTCTACCTACCTATTTCATAACACTATATTTGTATACTTACCTTGCTATCTACTTACCTATTCCACTACTTACCTTTATAGTCACTAACCCCATCACACAGCTTCCTACTCACCCACCAACCTGTACACATATACCTGCATACCCACTTACTCACCTGCACATCTAGTTACGCTCCCTGACCACTCACACCTTGCTTTACCTGCCCGCTTTCCAGCTTGCCTGCACACCTGTCTATTTTTAAGCGCTAATTCCATGTATTTATTCTTCATGGAGCTCTATTCAGGGATAGTGATGTATATGTATGAATTGTATTTTAAAAGATGTAATCAGAGTAGACGCGAAAGCATTCCCTGTCCACTGGTGTAAAAAGGATGTAAATTGGAGCGAAGGGTTTTTTTAAATGCTATTCACGTTTGGAGGTTTCATGATGAGAGCGTTTAGTGGCGCGATGTGTTTATTGTCTGTCTGGTGTGGGGCGTTGGCGTCAGCACACACACACACACACACACACACACACACACACACACACACACACACACACACACACACACACACACACTGTTGAAATAAGCTCGTCATTATAAACATTAATGTGAGTAATTACGTAAACCTTAATTTTCCTGAGAGAGAGAGAGAGAGAGAGAGAGAGAGAGAGAGAGAGAGAGAGAGAGAGAGAGAGAGAGAGAGAGAGAGAGAGAGAGACTTAAAAACACTTTTGACAAATTAATTCGAGGACTTAGTAAGGAATAAAAAATGTAGCAAAAATGAAAGCGCTGTCAGAGAACGCGATGAAAAATTTAAAACCCTTACGAAAAGAAAACGGGTATGAATAATCTGTCCCTTAAGAATATAGAAGAAGAAAATAGAACTTCAACTTTTTTGATTCGTCTGCTTCTACTACTTTTCTCTACTTATCTCGCTTTCATCCTTACTTTGATTAAAATTTCGAGTACTTATCTTCCATGCCTACTACTAATACTTATAAGTTTAATAGTAATACTTCCTTCACTCTTTATCTGTTAAGTGTACCTCCATTGTCTTCTTTTTACTTCAATTGTCTCTTTAAATATTCTTGTGTACTTTTCCTCTCTTTTCTGTACGTTTTTCTCTCAACGTATCTACTTTCCTCCCAAGTCATTTATTTTTCAGTATTTATTTTTCGCTTTGTCCCTTCACAGTGGTGCCTACCTCTACTTTTCTTTCTACAGTTGATTCATTAAATACTATTTCGTACTTTTTTCCCCACTTTTTTGTCTTTTTTCTCTCTGTACATTTGTCTACTTTCCTCTCTAGTCATCCATTACTACGCGTACATTTTCTTTCAGTACTTCGTTATTTTTCCCTCACAGTGTCTACTCTACCCTTTACATTAACCTGCTATTGAGGGAAACTTAAGTGAAAAGCAGGAGAACACGGGCGGAGTGAGTGAGTGAGTGAGGCGTCGGACTCCTGAGAGAGGAAGTGAAATGGGATCTAGGAAACAATTTTTGGGAATAAAGAAATGTCAATATACGGAGCACGAAGGTTTAATACTCGGTTCGCCTCGAGCCTTTCAGCTTCTTCTAGCATGCCCTTGTTGACCGTATTAAATATGGAGGCTTCAGAGGCACCGGAAGAGAGAGGGAGAGGAAAAGAGGAGGAGGGAGAAGGAGAAATGGTGAAGGACGCTAGGGGGACGAGAAGAGTTGATCGTTAGATATAAGAGAGGAAGTGTATAGAAAAAAGAGGGGTGGAAAATACTTCGTGTGGGTGTGTGTGGGTGGCTGCGTGTGCGTGTGCGAGTGGCAGGAAGAAGAGGATGCTTGGGAAAGATAAAGACACAGGATAAAGGAGGATTGAGAGGAAGGGCTGAGAGAGAAAGAAAGATAGAGGGAGACGAGAATGGATTACAGACGACGTGCTGGTGGTGAGGGAATTATAAATGTGGGCAGCTGGAACCTTCTCTTCTCTTTCACCACAGACCGCATAAAAATTTCCCCATGGGTGTTTTCCTCTATGGACAGTTATTCCCCCCCGCCCCTCCATCTACCCCTTGACCTGTTCCCCCGTCTTTCCCTTTGGCTGTTTACCTCTTCGACTTATTCCCTTATTCCCTCCCCCGTTACTTATTTTCGACTCACTTTCCCTTCTCTGATCTAGAATTTGTTCCTCTTACTTTTTTCCCCCGTATACAAAAACACTTTGAAAATATAATCCAAAGTTTTTATTTATATTTTTAGTTATCTAGCTGTTTTGTTTATTTATTCATTTTCTTTGTTTTATTTATTTAGTTGCCGAAGTACTTTTAACTATTGTATCATTGCACATCACACACACACACACACACACACACACACACACACACACACACACACACACACACACACACACACACACACACACACACACACACACACACACACACACACACACACACACACACACACACACACACACACACACACACACACACACACACACACACACGTGGCATCTTCGTAATATTTTCCATTTTTATCTGTCGAAGTACTGATTTATTTTTTCTTCTTTTTCTTATCATATTTCTTGGCGAAGAAAGCGAGGCGGCTTGTGTCTCGTTGTGGGTCCCGAGGTGATAGGAATCAAGGCCACCACGAACACTATAAATAAGATATCTTCCCTGCCAGTGATCGTCCCGCACAGGTTATGGCACGCGCGGGAGAGGAGGAGGAGGAGGAGGAGAAGGAGGTGATAGTGTAGGAGGACGTGTTAGGAAGAAGAAATAGAAGAAAAAGGAATTGGGGGAGGAGGAAGAGGATTTGGTGGTGGTGGAGGAAGGAATAGGAAGAAGAGAAGAGGGAAGACGTAGGAGGAGGAGGAGGAGGTGCTGCTTGAGAAGGAAGGGGGAAAGTAGAAGAGAAGGAAGGGTTGAAATAAGAGGATTAGCACCTATAGAGAGCTCGTGTGTGTGTGTGTGTGTGTGTGTGTGTGTGTCTCAGCATGTACAATAACACAATCCATACCAGAGTTTGTTCCTCCCCTTAGCCACTTTTTAGACCCAAATCACATCA
>NC_087193.1:8812283-8847283 GCF_035594125.1 Scylla paramamosain | reverse complement strand
TGCTTGTGTTAGACTTCCTGTTATTTTCGTTACTATATGTTTCCTTGTTACCTCATGCCTGTTTGTCTGTCTGTCTGTCTGTCTGTTGGTGAGTTCGTCTGTCTGTCTCTGACGTTGCATATTTATCTATTCACGCTGTGTCTGGGCGAAATAAAAGTACTGTTCTACTACTACTACTACTACTACTACTACTACTACTACTACTACTACTACTACTACTACTACTACTACTACTACTACTACTACTACTACTACTACTACTACTACCATTATGATTATTATTAGTAGCAGTCGTAGTAGTAGTTTTATTATCACTATTATTATTATTAGTAGTAATAGTAATAGCATCACCGTTATGATCATTACCACTACTATTAAACATTCACCAACATCTCTAAAATCGCAAACCTATGTACCCATGAAACCACTGGACTTTTGTGTTTAATATAGGCATGAACACGATGGCTAATTCATGAGTAATGGTGAATAATCTCTGGCATTACGACCGTCAATAGATTAGACTTTACGCGGCGCTGCTTTGAAATTCGGGATTGCTGAGCGCTTTTTTCCCCCCACGTCACTCTAATTACACCTTCATTGCGGAGATTAATCAGTGCGCCACGTAATTAATAGCGCAGGTGAACGATTACAGGTGGGCCAGGTGGGAGGTAGTGAAGGTCATCTTGTATAAACACCTGAATGTGAAGGTGTTAATTTTCTACCTTGATTTATTCCTCTCTCTCTCTCTCTCTCTCTCTCTCTCTCTCTCTCTCTCTCTCTCTCTCTCTCTCTCTCTCTCTCTCTCTCTCTCTCTCTCTCTCTCTCTCTCTCTCTCTTTCTCTGTTTTTATTATTTTATTTGTATTGTCATCTATTCCTGGTATTGCAGTTTTCCAGTGATTTCATTCTTTTTACTCCAGTTTCATGTACTTTTTTTCTCTTTTCTCTTTCTTTTATTTTGTTTGCACCTTCATCTATTTCAGGTAGTCTCTGTTGTTCCGTCTCGTGTTTCTCTCTCTTGTTCACACGTATTTCCTTTCTTATGTTTCAAGTCTTTCCTTCTTGTTTTCTATCATGATATTGTCTTTCCTTTGTGCATTCTATCCTCATATTGTGTGTTTTTTTTTTCTGTTAGTCTTTTATTATTTACTTCTATGTGTTCCTCATTCTCTCATCTCATGCAAGGAAATGATTTTTTTCTTACCTACCTCTTCTGTTGTTCTTTTTTTTTCATTCAGTAATTTGTTTTTATTTTCCTGTGTTTTTTTTTTACACTTTTGTATTTTATTTTCTGTTATAAACCCACACTTCTTTCATTCGCACTTTTATCTGTTCCTGTAATCTTTATTTATTTATTTTTTTGTATCGCCTCTGTTCTTCTGTTTTTCACTGTGATGCATTTTATTTTTTCTCTCCTGTTTACGTTCATGTGTCTGTTTTTCCTCTTTTCCTTTGCTTGTTAGATCGCTCCCCATTTTTTTAAACGATTCCGGATTCAAGTTTTACTCTCCCCCTTCAGTTTCTTCACACTTTCGAAGCTTCCAGATTTTCTAACTTTTTCGGAAAATTTTAACTTCATTTTTTTTACTTTTTTTTTCTTTCTTTCAGGTGACCAGGTCTAGCCATTTTTTCTTGACTTGTTTTTAAAAAGGGGTGAATGTGGTCGTCAGCGTTCACCTGTGACCCTCGAGCTTCACCTGGCAGGTAGAGACAGGTGTTGCATCTCGACTTGTGTATCCTAAGAATTTTTTTAACAAATTTTGAACGATAATTAAATGTTTACATAATATGCTTCTCCAGATCCCATTTTCTTTATTTCATCTTGAAGTAACATACCTTGTGTTTAAGTTACCTTGGTTGTGTATGTAATGGCTTTGATTACTTCAATGGACGTTTCTTTGGTGTCATTAAATTTGGTTCACCTGTTTTTATCAAGCGAAATTAACTTTACCTTATTCATTTATCTCATTTGTTTTATATCTTTATATCTAACATAACCTTTCATCTTCTCTTCCTCTGTCACTCCTCCAGTGTTTGTATATTCTTCACTTCCGTCTTCTCTCTCACCCCTCTACCTTTTCCACCCTTCCTCAATGATCTGTCTTAATCCATCACCTACTTTGCAGTCTCATCACATTATTTTCTGTCACTCCACTCTTTTTTTTTCCTCATATTCCTCCACCCATCATGCCAAACTCCCAAAACTCTCCCCACCAACTTTCCTTCCTCAATCCCTCCACCTTGTTTTCCTGCACAAGTAAACATCTTTATCCCGAGGTTCCCGTCCCGCCCTCCATTCTCTCGCAGTCTCCTCTCCTTCACATAACCCTTCAGGACAGGTAGTATTGGCAGGTGTATTGCTCAGGCCTCGCTCCCTGCTATGTTTTGGTCAACGCTGCACGCTCATGTGATCTTCTTGTTTATTTTTATGTAAGAGGGGAAGTGTCCAAGAGCAACAAAATAGCGAGAAAAAGGCCTGCTGAGACAAAATGAGTGTAGGAGTTTGTAATGGGAAAGAATTATTGATTTTACGTGTACTGTTGAAAATTCTTGATTATTAGTAGTGAGTTTGGTAGTGATGGTGAGACAGTGATGATGGTACTAATGGAAGACAGTACTACGAATATGAGTGATGTAATATTGCTTTATGTTTGGGAGTTTTCAATGTTTTTTTTTTCATTTAGCTGTTTTATATTCCTTCATTGTTGTCGTGATCCTCCTCCTCCTCCTCCTCCTCCTCCTCCTCCTCCTCCTCCTCCTCCTCCTCCTCCTCCTCCTCCTCCTCCTCCTCCTCCTCCTCCTCCTCCTCCTCCTCCTTAACTATCACCGCCACCGCCACCTCCACCTCCACCTCCACCTCCACCTGGGCTCCTGTTGCCTGGATACGTCACCAGTTCCTCGCGCTGTTGGCTGGCTGTATTACGTCTCTGGGCGGCGTTACCTCATGCGCGGGGAATTTTTTGGTGTGCTGGTGTTATTATTGGAAGAGTTAGGCGGGTGGAGCGTGGCGGGGAGAAGAGCAAGTAACCCGCCGTGGATACTTTAGTTGAGGCAGAGCAGATTAGACGTAGTGATGGAATGTCGATAGGGAATAAATGATGGTAGGATTCTAATCTAACTTATCCTCGTCTAATGTAACCAAACCAAACGTAACCTAACCTAACCTAACCTAACTTAACCTCGTCTAATGTAACCTAACCTAACCTAATCTCGTCTAATGTAACCTAACCTTAACCTAACTTAACCTCGTCTAATGTAACCTAACCTAACTTAACCTAACCTCGTCTAATGTAACCTAACCTAACCTAACCTAACCTAACGTAACCTAACCTAACCTTGTCTAATGTAACCTAACCTAACCTAACCTAACTTAACCTCGTCTAATGTAACCTAACCTAACTTAACCTTGTCTGATGTAACCTATCCTAACCAAACCTAACCTGATCTGATATTACCTAACCTAGGATAAATAATCATGTATTATTTTTTTCGACATCGATCTTAGGAACAATGGAAGGAAAAATGGCGTGTTTTTTTTGCAGGTATGAATGATAAGAAAGAAAGAAAACACAAGCGTCTGTAATATAGAGGATATTGATTTGGCAAGATGAATGTAACGTTATCACACACCTACAGAGAGAGAGAGAGAGAGAGAGAGAGAGAGAGAGAGAGAGAGAGAGAGAGAGAGAGAGAGAGAGAGAGAGAGAGAGAGAGAGAGAGAGATCCAAAGCCTCAAAGGTGCGTCAGAAAAAAAAAAAAGTGATTTAATGAGCCCCAGGAGAAGGCACTGACTCAACACGTGGCAAGGGAGGAGGAGAGGAACACGCGGAACATGAAACGACCTTCTTGGTTTGTCGAGGCACTAAGCAAACCGTGGAGTTGATGTGATATTGGGGCGGACTCATCACCAATGGAAATCAGATATGAGCAGGGGCGGGATATCAAAGACACACACTCTCACACACACACACACACACACACACACACACACACACACACACACACACACACACACACACACACACACACACACACACACACACACACACACACACACACACACACACACACACACACACACACACACACTGAATGATGGAAGATGTCGTGTGCTCCTTACTTCACGTGTTACCCAGAGAGAGAGAGAGAGAGAGAGAGAGAGAGAGAGAGAGAGAGAGAGAGAGAGAGAGAGAGAGAGAGAGAGAGATGAGGATTTGTTAGCTTTCAATATTTGTTAGAACTCAGCGTTATTGCAGCAAAATGACAGATTGGTGTGTGTGTGTGTGTGTGTGTGTGTGTGTGTGTGTGTGTGTGTGTGTGTGTGTGTGTGTGTGTGTGTGTGTGTGTGTGTGTGTGTGTTCCTGGAAGTCCCTGCACATATTTCTCGGCCATATTGAAACCTCTACTCTCGTGGCTGCTAGAACATGTACAGTAGACACAAGTAACAATCGGGAACATATTTGCCTTTACATTTCCTCCAACTCAGATTTCCCCAGAATAAAATAAATAAATAAATAAATAAATCACGAGAAATATTGCCACATAAAAAAAACGTAAATAACATCTTTTATTCACGCCTGTCTCGTGAACCACCTTTCAGGGATCGCCAGCATTCGGGAACTTTATTACGACAGCTCTGGATGTGTAGTCAATATTGAAACAATCACTCACAGGTAAAGAAAACAGATAAATGTCATGTTTACGTTGCCGGCTCCGTGTGTATTCAATCTTTAACCTGCCGTCGCATGGAAAAATATGGAAAAATCGCGCGGCTCCGTATGAAGGATTTCGTTATACAAGCGAGCGTTATCTGCACGTGAAGCGAGGAGATTTATGCCTCGATATAGATAAAATTGTACAATAGAGGGGAGAGAGGAGGCGTATCTATGTGCCAATATATCAGGTTGCCGAGGGAAGCTTAGGAATGCTTGAAGGTACCGCATCCCCTCCTTTCAGGTGTGGGAGGAAGAGGAGTAGGAGGAGGAGGAGCACGAGGAGAGATGTAAGAAGAGGAATAAGTAGACGAGGAGGAGGAGGAAAAGGAGTAGGCAGAAGCAGCACGAAGATAGGTGTAAGAAGAGATATAAGAAGAGGTAGAGGAGGAGTAGCAGAAACAGCAGAAGGAGAGGTGAAAGAAGATAAACAAGTAGACGAGGAGGAGGAGGAGGAGGAGGAAGAGCAACAGAAATAAGAAAACGAGGAATAACAGGTGAACGAAGGAAAGGACATGCTGACAAATGAACAGAAAGTAAACAAAACAAACACTAAACTTTTAAGACTCGAGGCTGTTTGAAATAAGCCACACTAATGTAGACAGATGTACGACACTAAAAGGTGCAGAGGAGAGAGATGAAGTAAAGGAGAGGAAAGAGAAGGCGGCGTAAGAGAGAGAGAGAGGTAATGCAAAGAGAAATAGAGTAGGAGGAAGAGAAGGATAAGAGGTGGGTGTGTAGGAGAAAGAGGAGGAGCGGAAGGGGGAGGTGGGTAGGGAGAGGAGGTGTGTAAGAGAACAAGAAGAGATAACCAAACCTAACCTATCAGGAGGGAGAATTGGCGTGCAGGAGAGTTGTTGACATGAAGGGAAAGATGAGGGGAGAGGAGGTGTGTAGGAAGGGAAAGATATGGTGTACATGGTGTGTCGAGTGTCGAGTGAGGCATGGCTGGCTTCGTCCCCGCGTGGCTGCGCTGCACAAGATGGCCCTCCAGTGACACATGCCCTCCATCTTGTGTCGAATAACGAGACCTTCCGTTCGAAACCCAGACTGAGGGAAACCATTCATCTCCTTTACCCATCGTGGTACAGGAACACACACACACACACACACACACCATAGGACAATAAAATATGTGAAATACGCCACGCTATTGATGCACCACCAAGTAAAAAGTGACACCAAACACTCCACTCACCACCACTTACATCATCACACACGCTAGTACCTCCTTATTTACCTGTGTACCTTCGACAGCGCCTTGCATCACCAGGAGGACACTCGTATGTTGCAAGGTGAATGGAGAGGTCAGTACAGGTCCATCACATGCTATCATTACTGAGAGAAAAAGTATTCTGTTTTTTTTTTTTTTTTTTTTTAAATATGTAGAGAAAGCCATGTAGTTAATATGTCCCCTGTTTTCAGTTTTTTTTTTTTTCAGTCTATTCCAGGAAATTTATGGAAGTCTCTCTCTCTCTCTCTCTCTCTCTCTCTCTCTCTCTCTCTCTCTCTCTCTCTCTCTCTCTCTCTCTCTCTCTCTCTCTCTCTCTCTCTCTCTCTCTCTCTCTCTCTCTCTCTCTCTCCTCTCCTCTCCTCACACACACACACACACACACACACACACACACACACACACACACACACACACACACACACACACACACACACACACACACACACACACACACACACAGAAAGCTCACTCTCTTAACACAAGGTACTAAACTAGAAAACGTCTATATTTATCACCCCTAAACCAGCAATTTAAGTAAGAGTGCTGAGGAGTAACAGGGGTGAGAGGGTGAGACCGAGAGAGCCGCGGGAGTCTGTCAGGGTAAATGAGGTTGCCCCGGGAGGCGTAGAGCCCCTGTGGGTGTTAAGGGGGAGCGAGGAGGAGGCGGGAAAGAGGGACACAAAACCCCGGAAGAGATCGAAGCGAAGGAATCGAGGAAAGCTGCACAGGAGAATAGAAATCCGAGAGAGGAAGGGAGCGGGTGAGGCTGTAGTGATGGTGCTGGGAGGAGAGTGGGAGGGAAAGTGTGTGTGTGTGTGTGTGTGTGTGTGTGTGTGTGTGTGTGTGTGTGTGTGTGTGTGTGTGTGGGAGGGAAAGGAAGTGCGTGTGGGAGGGCCGTGGAGGGATGGAGGGAAAGATGGGAGAGCATTTCCGAGTGCAGGCAGGAGTGAAAAATTGTAAGGATGTGTAAAAATATTGTTAGGAAAAGGTGTGAGGTGTTGAAAGGAGAAAGGCCGTGAGGGGCTGTGAAAAATGGTTAAGGTGAGAGGGAACAATGTACACGACACGAGGGAATAACACACCAGGGAAAAAAAAAGAGAGAAAAAAAAACTGTGAAATGGGCCGGAAATGCATGAGAGTATGGGAGATTGTAAAGAACAGCCTTAGAAATAAATACGAGGTGTAAAAAAGTATTAAAAAAAATGACAAAAGTGAAATGGAATATTGAATTTAAAATAATTATGTTTTGTTGTTGTTTTTCTCCCATGGGAAGAAAAAAAATAGTGAAGTAATAATTAAATGTCAGAACAAAATAAATGGAAAAAAGCAATAAAGGTGAAAGGGGACACGAAGATAAATAATGGTGTGATTAATTTTTCCTCTTCCACGGAATACAAAAACAAAAACAAAAAAATAAATGCACAAAATTTAAAGAGATCCTTTGGAAAGTGTGGGAAAAACACATTCGAAACATTAAGCAAACGTTGAAAACCAAGAAAACGCAGAAAAATACATTGAAAACCTCATTAAAAAAAAAAACCCTCACACAAAAAAAATCGTAGAAACTCCCTCAAAAAAAAAAAAAAAAAAAAAAACAGAATAGTACATAAAAGAAAAGAAACGAATAAAAAACAAACCTTCCCAAAAACACTAGAGAGAAAACAATACAAAGGCCAGGAAAACACACTGACAACCACAAGGAAACACAGGAAAAACAAAGTAGCAGCAAATCACGTAAATGCAAATTGCGGGGAGGCGAAGTTGATGGTAACGCAATAAAGGCAAATCAAGAGAGGCGAAATGAGGAAGAAAGACAAACTCCACCAACTTAAAGGAAACAGAGGGAGGCGAGGGAGGAGGGGGGAAGGACGCGGCAAAGAGATGGCGGCCCGTGTATCGAAACAGTGTCATTAATAAAGCGCAATTAACACACAGGTAATGTTAGATGTCGGGCTAACGAGCGGTGCAGGAGGTAAATCACTCCCCTTAACTATCTCCCTGGGTAGTTAGAGTGCAGTTTAATTGTATCACCCGGATTACTAGATATATTTTACGGAGGATGGGTTATTTGTCTGTTGTTATAGAGGAAGGGGGGGAAACTGTCTGTATGTGTGTTTGTCTACCTGTCTGTCTGTCTGTGTATGCGTCTTTCTCAATGTATGTGTCTCTCTGTCTGTCTGTCTGTCTGTCTGTCTGTCTGTCTGTCTGTCTGTCTGTCTGTCTGTCTGTCTGTCTGTCTGTCTGTCTGTCTGTCTGTCTGTCTGTCTCTCTCTCTCTCTCTCTCTCTCTCTCTCTCTCTCTCTCTCTCTCTCTCTCTCTCTCTCTCTCTCTCTCTCTCTCTCTCCGTATAATTTCCTTTTTCCTCTTCTTATTCTCATTTTTTTTATTATATTTAACTATACATCTCTCTCGTCTGTTGATAAGTTTGTTTATCCTCTATATTACTCTTCCCTCTCTTATTATTTTCTTTTCATTTTTTTTCTTACCTTTGTCCCTTTTCTTTATTTTGTATGTGCCTTTCTTTCCTCGCTTTCTTACCTGCACCTAATGGCCCTTATGACGACGGTAACTCTTCAGGTGAGCTGTGTTATGCAGGTGATTACTGGGAACACGGTAGGCATAACTCTCTCTCTCTCTCTCTCTCTCTCTCTCTCTCTCTCTCTCTCTCTCTCTCTCTCTCTCTCTCTCTCTCTCTCTCTCTCTCTCTCTCTCTCTCTCTCTCTCTCTCTCTCTCTCGTTTGCATGTTTCTTGGTTGACGAAACTCACGATATTTTCATTGAGATTTGTTAGTCTTCTTTGCAACTTGCGCGTGTCTCTCTCTCTCTCTCTCTCTCTCTCTCTCTCTCTCTCTCTCTCTCTCTCTCTCTCTCTCTCTCTCTCTCTCTCTCTCTCTCTCTCTCTCTCGAGAGAGAGAGAGAGAGAGAGAGAGAGAGAGAGAGAGAGAACAGTAGCTGAACTAAACGGACTGACAGATACACAAACAAGATAAGCAGAAATAGCTTGTCAGACGCACACATATACACACACACACACACACACACACACACACACACACACACACACACACACACACACACACACACACACACACACACACACACACACACACACACACACACACACACACACACATAAAAAAAAATAGAAAGCATAAACAAAATAAACAGAAATAGCTTGTCAGACACACACACACACACACACACACACACACACACACACACACACAGAGAGAGAGAGAGAGAGAGAGAGAGAGAGAGAGAGAGAGAGAGAGAGAGAGAGAGAGAGAGAGAGAGAGAGAGAGAATCAGAAACTCTGGGAGACATAAAGAAACATTGCAAGGCAGACGGAAAAACATAGCGAGACACTGATGTATAAGGAAAGCTGAGGAAGGAAAATAACACAAATACAGAACGAAATACTTGAAGCTTGAGACACATACAACAAGACACAGACAGGCAGAGTATCCATATGGGCAGAAACACAGCAAGACTAAAGAAAAGAATGACAACCACACGAAGACAGAAAGTGAAACAGATATACCTAGACAGAGAGATACTAAAACACAGACAGGTAGAAGAGATGGATAGAAACATATCAACTAAGAAAAAAAATGACATCACGAAGACAAAGTGAAATAGAGACACCTAGATAGACAGATACCAAGATACAGACAAGCAGAGTATCTAGACAGAAACATAGGAAGACTAACGAAAATAATTATACCATCACTAAGAGAGACTAACATAGATACAAAGACACAGACAGGGCGTATCTAGACGGACAGAGACATAAGCAAACAGGCCAGCAGACAGAAAAGGGCGCTTTGTGGTGCTTTGTCAAGACTCCCAGTGAAGGTTTGGAGTCAAGTGGCGCATTAAACCCGCTTAACTTGTGGCTGGAATCGTCGTGGTCACGCGAAGAACAAGGACTGGAAGCCACCTGGTCTGGATCCTTTGCCTTTGTTACACCTTTTTATTCCTTTTTTCAACCTACCTGGTCTGCTTGTAGGAGAAAATACTCGCTACTGTAAATTTCTGGTGTTTTATGGTTCAGGCGTGTTGGAAAAATAGGTGTGCATGTTTTAAAATGATTCTTTACTGTGAGTCTGTATTTCCCGACGCGGTGGAGAAAATAATCTGTCCCATTTTATTTAGAGGAGGTGTGTTTATAGTGAATGCCGGCTATTCTTCTGCCTGTCCGTCTGCGTGCATCCAAATATGTTGTCTCTTTCCATTTCTTCCTGTTTACTTTTATTATTTCTGGCAGAATTAATGTATTTTTTTTATTCCCCTGACGTGTATGTAAGGAGAGCATTAGTCATTCTTCTACCTGTGTGGCAGCGGCTGTCTAAATATGCCGTGTACTTCCATCATAACATGACAGTACGTGTGGTTTTATAGTGTTTTGCAAGGCTGTATCTTATTTATTTATTTATTTATTTATTTTATTTTATTTATTTTTTTTTGAGAGAATGTAAAAGAAAATAAGATATAACATTTTTCTGCATTTTTGTTTTTTCTATCCAAATGTGCTGTCTGCTTTCGTTATTACAAATATTCTTATTAACAACAAAGTTTGTATTATCATTTAATACCTTACATTTTTTTTCTGGATTTGTATTTTACTATAAAATGTGCTGTAATACTCCATTACTACAAGTATACTTATTATTATTTCAGTCGTATAATTATCATATATTTCTGTCCTTATTGTAGTTTATTTTCCGTCGTATTTTATGGATTTATCATTTCAACATTATATTTTTCATTACTTTCCGTACTGACGTCCTTTATTATTTCCATCGATGTGTCATGTATTTTTCATTCGCCTCTTGTGTGTCGTAAAAGTGGCGAATGACACGTTTCCGAGGAAGCAACTAAATAAAGAACAAATGGAGGAATTGCCAGCACAGCAGAACACTCCGGGCAACACAACACGCGACCCACAATTACATCAACACAAGGCACGGCTACAAAAAGTTACCCTGTCACTCATATTTTAATCCATTTTTTTTCTCTGTCTCTCTTTGTAACTTGTTCACTGTGACGCACAGAACACCAGGAAGCACTCAGCCCGCGTCACTCACGTCACTCATCACTGCACGCTTGTGGCGGACAGGCGAGAGAGAGAGAGAGAGAGAGAGAGAGAGAGAGAGAGAGAGAGAGAGAGAGAGAGAGAGAGAGAGAGAGAGAGAGAGAGAGAGAGAGAGAGAGTTACCGACATCATAAAAAAATCATTAGGTACAGGTAAAGCGAGGAAAGAAAGGCAGATAGAAAATAAAATAAAGAAAGAGACAAAGGTAAAGAAAATTATGTATATGTGAGTGAAAAATAATAATGAGAGAGAAGAGTAATGTAAAGGGTAAAAAAAAGAAATTGTATAGTTAAATATAAAAAAAATAGAATAAAAGGAGAAAAGGAAATTATACAAGAGAGAGAGAGAGAGAGAGAGAGAGAGAGAGAGAGAGAGAGAGAGAGAGAGAGAGAGAGAGAGAGAGATTACGCTAATATGGAGGTGTTTGGTGTGTGGACTTGTGTTGCGTCTGGTGCATACTGAGCAGCGGGAGTCCTTCACCTTCCTCGGGTCATGTTATTAAGGACCTGTAGAGACTGTAGCGGCTCTTTTTCTTTCTTTACAATGTACTCGTGTGAATATATCGATAAATTTAGTTATAGATGTATGAATTCTTTTTTTTTTCCTTACAATGGACTCAAATGAAAAATTGTGACTGTGAATTTAGTTTTAGATATATGCATTATTATTTTTTTTTCTTTTCAAGGTACGTCGTGATGTGAAAGCAGAGAAATGATGCAGTGCTCTTAAAATGAAGATATGGTGTACATTATATACGTTTCACAACACCATTATGATATCAGATTAGAGTTTTTTTTTAAAGCAATTGCTCCCCACACACGTATAAAGAATTAATTTCATGTTTTATATAAATCAGGAATAAAATAATTTTCACCTTTTTCGGTGCATATTCACAAAACAAATTTTTCTCAACAAGACTTTGCCGCCAACAAATTTCACGCACCAGAAAATTCTTCACTCTTGTTTATTTCACATTTTCCTTCATGAAGACTTAAATGGAAAGTCCAAATATTACATGAAGAAAAATATTTATAAGAAAACCAATTTTGCAAACCACCTCAGTAATGGAGAAGCGACCGGTTAGAACTCTGCCTTAAGAAAATTGAATAGAAACGACAATGCAAATTAATAAAACCCTAAAAAAAAAAAAAACATAATATAAAGATGACGGAGCTTCCCTTCAGCCACACATGACCTGGAGCAAATCGTGCCGCATCTTGCACATGAGGAGTGAGCAGAGTCATCCCCCTCTCCCCGCCCCTCCCGTGCTGGAGGAGCTTAACCTTCCTCTTTATGCTTTGAAAATGTTCCTGACCGCAATCTCAAAGATGCCTGGCGGGAGGGAGGGGCAGGGGAGGGCGGCATTCTTTGGACGAGGCAGGGGAGGGTGGCACTGTGGAGGCACGACAGTGTGGCACTGTAGTGGAGGCATGGCAGGGTGGCACTTATAGGAGAGGGAAGAATGGCACTCTTGAAGGACAGATGAAGGTGACACTCTTGGGAAGTTACAAGGGAAGGTAGCACAATTAGAGGCGGCAGTTAAAGGGGCGCTCTTGACAGGGGCCAGGGAGGAGGGCCGTCACGGAACTGTTGTGGTGGGGGTAGGGTGGAGATCTGTTGAGGAAACTTGGAGTGAAGGGATGTCAGCTGGTGTGGGGGAAAGGGCTGCAGGGAAAACTTTGGGTAAGGGTCAAGACAGTGTTTTCTTGTGTGGCGGGAATAGAGGTAACGAAGAGGGATGTTTTATCTTGGGTCCTCCTCCTCCTCCTCCTCCTCCTCCTCCTCCTCCTCCTCCTCCTCCTCCTCCTCCTCCTCCTCCTCCTCCTCCTCCTCCTCGCTGCCTCAGATCTTCCCGCTTTATGTGCATTTATGTGGTAGGTAGGGGAGGTTTTGCTAAGGGTGTGCTGGCGGCCTTTTGACTCTCTCTCTCCAGTAGTAATAGGGAAATGTCGCTAAAATAAAGGTAAATAATGGTTATGTTGATGAAGATATTGGCAGTGATACGTAGTGATGATGATAATGAGGAAAATAGGAGCCAAGCAAGTACAATTACGTAAATATATCTTTCAGTAAACCTTTCTCCTGTTTATGTGATTTTTATGACTCGCAGCAGGTATGGTATAAGTATTTTTTTATGGCAATAGTAATAATCATAGTGATAATGGCAATAATAATAATAATAATAATAATAATAATAATAATAATAATAATAATAATAATAATAATAATAATAATAATAATAGTAATACTGGACGTGGCAGTAGTAACAGTAACAACAACAATAACAACAACAACACTAATAATAGTAACAACAACAACAACAACAACAACAACAACGATACTCACAAATGTTTCCAGAGCGGGAATGATTAGGGAAATAAACTGGCGTGAGAAGTTTGGTTAGTTTTGGAGCAGGATTCCGGGCGTTTTTCATAATGTTTTAGGGTCGTACTTTCCTCCTTTTATGCGAGAAAATAATACGCAAACTTTTTAGACGAATACGAGCGTGAATTATACATGTTGTTGCATAATGGATTAGTCTGCCTCTCCTCATGACGTAGTGAAGTGGCTTGGCCTAATTTCCTTTTGTGGCAGTAATGCGAATTAAATGGATCCTTGCATTATTAAAAGACAGGTGCTTTGGGTGCATGATGGAGAAGATCTGGTGGTGGTGGCGGTGGTGGTGCTGTAGAAAGCCTCTGGTTTATGGATTAGACACGAAAACAATCTTTTTTTTTTTTTTTATGACTGTGCTTTTGTGAGGTTTTTATTTGACTTGATGACAGTGTAATGAAGGAGACGTGTTAAGACTCTCTCTCTCTCTCTCTCTCTCTCTCTCTCTCTCTCTCTCTCTCTCTCTCTCTCTCTCTCTCTCTCTCTCTCTCTCTCTCTCTCTCTCTCTCTCTCTCTCTCTCTCTCTCTCTCTCTCTCTCTCTCTCTCTCGACATAACGCTACCAGGTGTGTTTTTTTACCTGGCATTAACCTCCGCAAATCACCACGTGCCGTCACGGAGAGCGGGCAGCGCCAGATGGTTACGGACTCAGGCACGGACGCGGTCATGGAAGTCAATAGCCACAGGAGGAAATAGTGGCACGTGCGACCCAAACACGTAGTCATGCAAATCACTAACTTGATGAGCCGTGCGTGTACGTGGCCAGGTAGGACAGGTAAGAGTTTCCTGGCGTGCTGGGGGAAATGACAGGTGTTGAACGGGTTAAATGTACCTCCACTGCTCTCTCTCTCTCTCTCTCTCTCTCTCTCTCTCTCTCTCTCTCTCTCTCTCTCTCTCTCTCTCTCTCTCTCTCTCTCTCTCTCTCTCTCTCTCTCTCTCTCTCTCTCTCTCTCTCTCCTGTGACCTTCGACATCTCCGTCAATTCTGCTCCTTTTTTGGCCATTTTCTTTAGTGACATATCACATCAGCCTTTCTTCTGGCCTTGACTAGTCCCTCTTTACATGGAAGACTCGTGTTGACGTGAAGCGTGATGAGTAACAGTGACGCAACACCAATCAGCAGTCCTGGCGAGGCGTAGCGTAAGAAATTAGGAGTGCAAGAGTAACAAAGCTGTCCAGAACGTAACCTCCTGTACCTACCCTGCTTTTGTGTGTACCTTACGCGCCTGTAATTTGTCCTAAGCACCGTGGTTTGCCCTCCCCATTTCCGTCTTCGGTGTGTTGTCAAAAATCACGAAAATTAGGTTGAAAAAGAATGGAGGGAGGAAGTATTAGATTAATGCTTTATGTTTGGGTACCTTTCCGTTGTGTCTCGTTTTCTTTCGTGAGTGTATGTGCTGTGGTCTGCGTGAAGCGTCTCCCTTATTGTTTCGTTGCCAGAATCACGGCAGGAAAACTTGTTAAAAAAGAATGGCTGAAAATATGTTGTGTTAATGCGCTATACTTCGTTGACTTAGTAAAAATATAAGGAATTACTTTTTTTCCTCTTATTTCGTTTTATCTTTTCATGCACGTAAAAAAGAGAGAGAGAAAAAAAACGTAAGAGAGAAATTACACACATTAACTGAATTAGGAGATTAAAAAATTGAAGGAAAAATATAGAAGCAAATCATATTAACCGACACTACATGTTTTTCGTTCCTTTCCTTTTTTTTTTGTGTTTGCGTTTAATAATTGGCACGACGTGATAATTTTCCCTCCATGCGGGTGTGTAAGCCTCGCCAGATGACCCAGATTATATCGACCCAGGTGCCACGAAGCTCCCGCAGGTGTGTGGCTCCCTGCACACCTGTCCTCACCTTAACGACGCCGCCGCCCCGAGAAATTACCATTCCTGCTTAGAGTTTAACGTATTTCCGGAAGTTACAGCGAATACATTGTTACGAAGTGATGTGAAATGGCGACGATTCTGGCATGTTACGGAATGGGGAGGGGAATAAAGGGAAGGGAAGGAGATTAGTGACTGATTGTTTGATACGTAACGCTGTAGTGGTGGTGGTGGTAGTAGTAGTAGTAGTGGTAGTAGTAGTAGTAGTAGTAGTAGTAGTAGTAGTAGTAGTAGTAGTAGTAGTAGTAATGGTAGCAGTAGTAATAGTAGTAGTAGTAGAAGTAATTATTATGATGGCATTAATGATTTTTATTTCGTTTGGATGTATTGATAAATAATTATTAATACAAATGATTAATAGTTTTTCTACAGTGATAAAAATATATATGTAATATGTTGGAAATGACGGTAAAACACTGAGAAATACAAATGATTGATAATTTATGTATGTAAAATAAAGAAAAAATACATAATATGAATGACGCTCTAACCAAAAAAAAAAAAAAACACGAAATACAAATGAATACTAATACATCCTTGCTATTACGACATACATAACTAATCTAAATTATTCAGTCATGTGGCGCAGGATGGCGAGACTGATTCCTGTTTGCGTAACGTTATAGCGAAAGGTTACGTTAGGTTAACAGGATAGTGACCCTTACTCCATGCATAACTTTATAGCGAAAGGTTAGGTTAGGTTAGGATAGATTAGGTTAGGTTGGGTTAGGTTAGGTTGGTTTGGTTAGGTTAGGTTTTGTTTGGTTTGGTTTGGTTAGGGTGGGTTGGGTAGATGGCGAACCTGACTACTCCTTGCATAGCGTTAAAGAGAAAGACGCCACGCAACACAGGCGCGTCAGGTAATTAAATGCAGCAATGCGCGCTTGCAGGTTCTAATTATGGCCAGGTGTCGGTGAGGCGCGCATCGTGATAGGCGGGGAATCCATCGCAGAAACCCGGGTAATCTCACCGGCACAATTGGAGACGATTTTCCTTCCTGCGGCGAGGGATTCAAACTTGTGAAAATTTAATCATCTGTACTTTTTGATGTAGCTTGTTTTGCGGTGTGTGTGTGTGTGTGTGTGTGTGTGTGTGTGTGTGTGTGTGTGTGTGTGTGTGTGTGTGTGTGTGTGTGTGTGTGTGTATGCTTGTGTAAGAACAGAGTATTGGTGCTTTTGTATGTATGTAAGAGAGAGAGAGGGGGGAAGGGATAGGTGAAGCATACCTATCCAAGCAACATTCCGCTCCAAAACACACACACACACACACACACACACACTTCTCTCGCTTTGATTTATGGCTTCCGAAAACTTGCTAATGACAAGTTTACAGCTGAATCTCATTTGGGCCGCCTGACACCCTCCCAATTTGGCTCCGGACTCTCTTCTCTGCTCCCCTCTCCTTCAATTTCCTCCACTCTCCTCTCCTGAACCTCTCCTCTTTCATGTCCTCTCAGTCCCCTCCACTCGTGTCCTCTCTTCTCTCATTCCATTTCATATCCTTGCCTCTTCTCTCCTCTCATCGCTTTCCTCAGCTCTCATATCTCAACTCTCCTCTCATGTACCATCATCTTGTCTGTCATCTCATCTAATTTCTTGGTCTTTCTTCTGCCTAATCTCTTCTTCTCTTGTTATCATCCTTCTTGTCTTTTTCCTCTTCGCAGATCATTAGCCTCACTTTACTCTCCCTTCCTCAATCCTCCTCCTTTAATATTCAGTCCCTTTCTCCTGTCCTTCCTCCGCTTACCAGTAGATAAGCCGTTCTTCTCCAACCTCCGTTTTCTTCACTGGTGATGAGCGAACACCTCAGGGGACTTTTATGGATTGGTTGTTGTATTAGTGTACCTTGGGTTTAGATTCTTGGCTGCTGTTCTTTCATATGTTTAACTTCCTGAGTAACTTCGCGGCATTATTTTTATTGTTGATGTTTGTAAGGGATTATGTTAAGTTTAGGATGGTGTTGTTTGGTAATGAATGGGTTGAAAATTTGAGATCGTTATTTGTTTATTTATTTATCTATTTTTACATATGAGGGACACTGACAGGGTAACACAAGGGGAAAGATAAACAAATAAGCCCACTGATGTACTAGTCCCTCAAAGATAACCAAAGGGACTATCCGAAATTAGATGATAAGTGTCTTGAACTGCATGCATTTCACTTGTATTTACTTTGTTCCGTCTAATCACTGAAGAACTTATCAGTATTGGTGAATTGTTAAGTAAAAAATAAAAAAAGGCGTCTCATTATTTGAAGATTTCTATCCCAGGGCGTTACCGCGTCTCCCGAGTATCTGCAGTGCTCTCCTACGTCCTTCCCTCTCCCCTCCTCTCCTAGCCTTCCCCTTCATCTCATTACATCCTCCCTTCTCTCTCCCCTTTCTAAGCCCTCTTACACCCTCCCGCTGTCCTCACCCTCCCCATTCTCCCTTCCGGCCTCCTCCTCCACCTTCTCAGGATCTCAGGCACCGAAAATTAAGTTAGTCTTCGATGCAGCAAATAAATCTCAGCTCAAGGTCACAGAGTTTTGGTCGCCGTGAAGATGGGAGAGCTTGTTAGCATTGTTTATTGTTTGCCCTGTTTTGTTTTCCTGTTGATGGTTAATGTGTGACTAATGGGTCGTTCAAAGTGGAGGTGAAGCTACTTTTTGGTGGTTTATCTTGATTTATTGATTTTTTTTAATGGATTTACTGTTGTTGTTGTTGTTGATGATGTTGTTTGATTTTGTTGTCTTTTGTTATTCGATTTGTAATGTTTCCCTTATCTCTATCGCTGTAGTGTTGATTTTTCTTTCTTTCCTTCCTTCTTTCTTTCTTTTTTCTTTTTTTTTTTACTTTTTGTTCATGTGGATTATTTTTCTTCCTTTTTTTTTTTCTTATCATATTTTCTACTCTCTTTGCTTTCTAGTTTTGTCGCGTATATTTTCATCAACTCTTTTGCTGGCGGACTCTTCATCACACTGCTTGGCTGGCTAATCACAAACATTTGACAAAGCGTTATCAGACAAAGGGACGTACGTGTGATGGAAGGAATTAGCAGCGCATTATTACCACTGTTTATGCTGCGAACATGCATGGAATTCCTAATGACCTTCGCGTATTGGGGCAATCTTTCATCCATTTACTTTTTGCTCATGACATTTTCGGCGAATTATAAGATAACAAGCATGCGATGAAGACCAGGGGGAGAGGGAGGAAGGGAGGCAGAGGGAGCTTATCGCCAGTGTTTATGTGGCGGGCGTGATGTGAATCCCTAACGATATATACATGCATTTATTTATCATTTGTTTTTACCAGGAGGACGAAGAGTGAACCATTTCTCTCCCGTTTCTGGGCCGAGGATTTTAAACATGCCAGACAACAAACATTGCGGTAGAAATTCACCTAATGAGATGCTTGAAAGAAGAGCGTTCATCTTTTACAGCCAAGACCAGAACCTCCCGGGGCTATTGGTGTCTCTGGCTGATGGAGCGGTTCCTCTACTCTTCCTCCTCCTCCTCCATTTTCTCTCCTTGTTCTCCCGTCTCCCTCTCCTTTTCCTTCCTTCCTCACGACTGACCTGCGGGAAAATTGGGTCCATATTTGTTTCCTCCTATTCAATTTAATGGAGGAAGGAGGGTAGTTTATTTTCGTGCCTCGTGTGTGTGTGTGTGTGTGTGTGTGTGTGTGTGTGTGTGGGGAGGTGGGTAGTTAGGTTAGGTACTTTCTCCCGGTCATATATTTTTTTTTATTTGTTTAAAGACTATTGCTTTGAAGAAGAGCAAAATTTAACACTTATTCTTTCTACTTTGTGTATTTTGGGCTTTGTGTTCCTTCATGTGTGTGTGTGTGTGTGTGTGTGTGTGTGTGTGTGTGTGTGTGTGTGTGTGTGTGTGTGTGTGTGTGTGTGTGTGTGTGTGTGTGTGCCAGACTCCACTATATATGACAGGTATGTTCCTGCATTTCTCTCTGAGTTCACTTAGTCTTCACCTGTAATTATATTCTCTCAGGTAGACGTGCATTTTGCGTGGTGGATCAGAGCAAGAGCACCTGTCACTTCACTGTCGCTCACGTTAATTAGGGAACTTGCTCGCTGCCTCTTTTCTTCACTGCTACTCTGCTTCACTTACTGCTTTGCTCTCTATCTGCCTCGCTATCCTTTCCTCCTCCTCTGTGTTAAGTCCTTGCTTCCAAATACTATGTACTTAATTTTCCATTTCTCCTCTCTTTTATAGTACTCTCTCTCTCTCTCTCTCTCTCTCTCTCTCTCTCTCTCTCTCTCTCTCTCTCTCTCTCTCTCTCTCTCTCTCTCTCTCTCTCTCTCTCTCTCTCTCTCTCTCTCTCTCTCTCCTTCTCTCCATTTTGTTCTCCTCCGTGACTTCAATTTGGCCTCTCTCCCTTCCTTCCTCTTCCTTTTCTCTCCCTCCCATCTACTGTTATTTCCCTTTTTCTCGCATGTCGTTTGTTTGTTTGTTTGTTTGTTTGCTTCTGTGCCTCCATCCCTTTTCCCCTCTGATCTAGTGTACTTGTTTTTTCGTGTATCTGAGTTTCTCTCTCTCTCTCTCTCTCTCTCTCTCTCTCTCTCTCTCTCTCTCTCTCTCTCTCTCTCTCTCTCTCTCTCTCTCTCTCTCTCTCTCTCTCTCTCTCTCTCTCTCTCTCTCTCTCTCTCTCTCTCTCTCTCTCTCTCTCTCTGTTTACGTTAGTACTTTTGTTGTCTCCTCTTGTTTTCCAGTTTACGTGTCAGTCTTTTGTTTGTTCTTTTTTTTCCTTTCTTTGTTCTATACTTCTTTATTTCTGTTTGTTTTGCCTTTTTCTTTATTCTGTGTACGAGTATTCCTCTTAATTTGTTTTGCAGTTTATTTCGTGTGCTTTTTTTTTTGTCTATCTTTGTGTCTCTTTTCTTTTTTTCATGTACCTCTTCTTTTTTACTCAACATTTTCTTTTAACTCTGCTTACTCGTCATGTTTCTCAGTTTATGTACGTCTTATACTCGTTTTATTTATTTTCTTTCCTTTTCTCTTTTCTTATTTTGTATTCCAACTTTTATGTAGTCTTTCTTGTCTATGTTTTGTTCCTTATTCTTGAGTTTTTCATTTTTCTGCTTCATAATTTGTTGCACTTCTCCCATTTTCTTTGTGTATCTTGTTTTCACAGTCTCCGAGATGCCAAGAGGTCAGCTGCTGTACTTATGTTCTTTCTTTGTGTTCCTTTCGTATCCATTTAGCTTTATCCCCTCTTTCGCCTTGTCCTCACGCCCCTTCTTTCTCATCTCGCTAATTCCACGTCGCCCAGCTCACTCGCCGTCTCTACTAACGTCTCGTCTTTTCCTGTACTAAAAAGAAAAAAAAGAAAAATCAAGTTTCAACCAAGCGAAAAAATCCTTTGTAACAGAATCACTTTTTTGGTTTCGTGGTTACTTTGGTACTTTTTGTCATTTTGTTCTGCTTTTCATGTTGATGAGAATAACACCTTGTGATAACTTTCCTTGGAGTTGGTGTCATATTATTTTTATAGGAGGGAGAAGAAGGAGAAGGTTTCGTAGTTGGGTTTGGTACTTTTGTCATTTTCTTTCCTGTTTTCCATGTTGGTCATAATGATAACACGTCGCCATAACTTTCCTTGGTGCTGTTTTTATTTTATTTTTTTTTTAGGAAGAGAAGAAAGAGAAGAAGGAGGAGGAGGAGGAGGTGTCCAGAATACTTATCGCCTTGTTTTCATGTAAAGTGGTTCTCATTTCCTCAGCGCTTTGATTGTTTCCTTGTGGCGAGAGTAAGATTTAAGAGAAGACGCATTATGTAAAAGAAGACATTGGTATTAATATACATAAACGATTACATGTGTTGCAACGAAGGCTGGAGGAGAGAGACTATCTAGTAGTGGTCGGGTCGGATGAGAAGGGAAGGCTAAGGAGGCGGAAGAAATAGGAGATAAGAAAAGTTTGTGTGTAAAAAGAAGTAGGTGAGGAGAAGGTGGAAGTACGTGGAGGATGACGCAGATAACAGGCGGAGGAGGAGTGGGAGGAGGAGGAGGAAGAGAAGGAAGGAGAGGGAGATGACGAAATAGCGAGAGTGCGAGTTGGAGGAAATGCGGAAATTCGTTGCAGAGAAAATGTAAGAGGAGAAGGTGAGAGATGAGAGGCTGGAGGAGGGAGAATTGAAGGGGAAGAAGGAGGAGGAGTGGAGAATGAGAAGTAAAAGGAAGAAGTAATAATCATGGAGAAGGGGAGAGGAAGAGGAAGAGGAGCAGGAGTGAAGAATGGGAAGTGGGAGGAGGAAGAGGTAATACACAAGGAGGAGAAGGAGGGAGAAGGGAGGAGGACGAGTCATTTCCACCAAGCATGGAACCATAAATTCTACAAATGCGTGTGTCTTGGTATGAACTGCAGCAGTGGTGTTTACCCTGAAGGCTGACGGCGGGTGTGTGTGTGTGTGTGTGTGTGTGTGTGTGTGTGTGTGTGTGTGTGTGTGTGTGTGTGTGTGTGTGTGTGAGTGTGTGTGTGTGTGTGTGTGTGTGTGTGTGTGTGTGTGTGTCTGTTTGTCTGGTTAAATCTCACACTGTTGACCATTCTCAGGTATTGCGGCAATTGTATCAAACCATACACACATAAAAATAGGTATCGGATGTTGAAAGATCCTCCTTCAGTAAATTTCCATCAATTTTCTACGTACATTTCCCTCCAAGAAATTCTCAGCCTTGTCATGGATTACTTACGAGAATTAATGATGGGGGAAATAACTTCGGGGTGAGATTTTCATGGAGGAAACTTCTGAGATGGAGTTCGCTTGTGTGGAAGTGAAGCACATCAATTAGACCACCTTTTGTTTTGGAATGGAAACTCGAACCCACAACTTCAAAATTTACAGTTGCGAACACAGTTTCTGGCCCCGGGGAGTTTGGCATGTCTGTACTTTACATCTCACTTTCTCACTTAGAAGGCGATCACCTGGAACTAACAACACTTTTATTTGTGTGCCTGGCATGTGGGTCACGACTCTTGCCTGTGCCACTATTTCTAACACCTCCTCCGTGCCTCGATCTAACGCTACGTGAGGCAAACAGTAAGTGCCGTTTACACACGTGTTTATTTCGTCGTCACTGTAATTTTCCCGCTGGGGACGTGTCTAGAATCCCGACCCACCGCCCCCAGCCCATCCCAGCGCTCCTCGGCGGCGGGAAATGCAAGGTACTACACTACTGCACATAACACGGGAGTCTTTACAAATTACATGTCAGAAGCAGCTATTTTACTGTGATGCTAACTAAGCGTGTGCGTCAGGGTACTGGGGGCTGTGAGGCGCCGTCTGGGAGCTGGGGTAAGGGATTTGCAGGCGCGGGTTATGGTAAAGTGGTGGAGTTTGGGAGAGAGAAGGAGAAACCGTGAAGGAAAGGGAGGTTTCAGGTTCAATTGGTTTTGTTCAGAAATTAGTGTATATTTGAATGTCTTGACGTGGTACGGACATAATCAAATAGTGAAAAAACGTGTGCTTGATCATGAGAGAGAGAGAGAGAGAGAGAGAGAGAGATGAGAGAGGAGAGAGAGAGAGAGAGATGAGAGAGAGAGAGAGAGAGAGGAGAACGATATATGGATTAAAAGTGCATTCATGTATCAAAATAAAATATAATGCATGAATATATGAAAATTAGATGCATGGAAGTGAAATTGACGTTTAAAAGAAATTAGGGGAGAGAGAGAGAGAGAGAGAGAGAGAGAGAGAGAGAGAGAGAGAGAGAGAGAGAGAGAGAGAGAGAGAGAGAGAGAGAGAGACATCGACAAGAGGTCCCGTCAGTCTGCCTCCGCCATTCCCCAAGTTGTCATGTCCTGGAGTTAAAAGTTTTCCCGTGACTGATATCTTATTTTCCTGTTTAGCTTCCCTTTTATCCTCGTCTCCTTTGTGCCGGGATTGCTTGCCTTTGTGTGCGTGGAGCGGCAAGTTTGTTATGTTCCTCTCGTGAACAGACCACAGCAGAGTTTTTTTTTTTTTTTTTTTTTTTTTTTCGCCAACTTCCGTGAGTGACCTTTTTATTATTTTATTTTTTTTATTGTTATTGTTCATCGCGTCCACATTATACAAGTTCATTGCTTCGTACATCCTCGTGCAGTTATTCAGGGTGTTCATTGATGCGCAGTAAAGTATTCAGGGTGTTCATTGATGCGCAGTAAAGTATTCAGGGTGTTCAATGATGCGCAGTAAAGTATTCAGGGTGTTCAATGATGCGCAGTAAAGTATTCAGGGTGTTCATTGATGCGCAGTAAAGTATTCAGGGTGTTCATTGATGCGCAGTAAAGTATTCAGGGTGTTCAGTGATGCGCAGTAAAGTATTTATGTTTTATGTTAATCGTTGTTTAATAATTTCCCCTTATAACTCGTGTTTTTTTTTTTATCCTCGTTTCGTTCTAGTTATAGTTATTTGTATTCCATTGATAACAGTGATTCTCTTATGTTTTCACTTATTTCATAATGTATAGCTATTTCTCGTACCATTTCACGTTTCGAATTTATATTGCAAACGCTAAATATGTTCATGTGATATTTTTTTTTTCCCCTTCACCTTTATTGTATATTTCCATACAGTATCTGATCTTCGTATAATAATGATTCACTAATATGTTAATTCATATCTTTTTCGTGTAATTAATTAATTATAGGTTATTTTTCATGTCTGTTTCATCCCTTTTCACTTTTCCAACCTTCAATCATTCTTCTTCATCTTTGATTTCAGCACCAAGACTCTCATTTAGTTTCTTCATTTTTCCCCTTTTTTTTTTCTAACTTTTTTTCCTGTATATTTCAGTAAAGTAAGTCGCTCCCTGAATTCACCGGCAGGAACTCTCATTGGGTGTAAGCTGGCGAGCGAGAGAAGCGTCATTTATCTCCCTTTGTCCCTTAACTTCCCCGCACCAGACCCTCGCGACCTCCTAGCCCTCTTTGACAGCCATTATCCGCCCATCTGCCAACCCCATAATCCCTCAAACTTTCCTAGTTGGCGACCTCATTCTATAGTGTTCCATTTCGCCACTACACAGGGAACAAACTACACTGCTTCTCTCTCTTTCTCTTCATCTTTTACTCATATGTTTTCGTTCTCGTCTTCCTCATTTGTTTCTATTTTTTTTAACATTTTCCATTTTCAAGTTATCGTTTTTCCTTTCCATTTTCGTCATCTCTTAATTTCCTTTCCTGCTTTATTCCTCGTCTTTCTCATTTTTCATTTTTTTTTTCAATTTTTAAAATATCTTCCAAGTATCTTTTTTTCCGTTTTCATCATCTATTCATTTCCTTTTTTTTTTTTTTTTTTTTTTTCATATTTTGTTCTCTTACTCCTACCCGTTTCTCATCCTTCCTTTTCCTCGTCTTTTAACTTTTCTCATCTTCAAGTTATCCTTCTCTTCAATTTTCTCTTCAATCCATTGCCTTCATCCTCATCTCATCTTCATTTTTCCTCATCTCACTTTTTCCAACTTAGTTTTTCTTCCGTTCTTCCTTTATTGCCCTCATTCTCACTTCATTCTCATCTCTTCCTTTTTTTCTCTCGTTTTTTCTCATTTTTCCCATCTTACCAATCCACACTTTGCCTTCATTACCTTCTTTCCCTCTTTATCATTTTCCTCTATTTGCTCACTTTGCTCACGTCCTAATTTCCTTTTCCTTTCCTTCCCCTTGCCATTTTATATCGCCAGTTTCCCATTTTCTGCCTTGGCCTGCTATTCATATTCTTTCTTTTTATTCACCTTCCTCTCTTTTTTTTTTTTGCTCTTTCTGCGCCTGCACCTTCCGCATGTCGCTGTACCCGCCACGTGCTGACCATAAAGTGACGCTATATATTCAATAACCAGCTTTAGATGTCGCTAAGGTGCCTTTTTGTTATCACGAACTGCTGCCTTCCTCGCTGTGATTGTGCGTGTGTGTGAGTCTGTATGTGTACGTGTGTGTGTGTGTGTGTGTGTGTGTAGGAACGTTCAGCTAGGGTTGGGATTTTACGTGTGTTGATGACTGCGGTGGTCGTGATAGTGGTGGTGCTGGTAGTGGTGGTGATGGTGGCTGGGTAAGTGTTGGTGTGTTCCTCATGGGGAGAAAGGCTCTTTTCACTGTTACTGTTACAAAACATTCCACGGGAGGCGCGCACACACCTACACACACACGGGAGGATGACTCAACGTTGCAGCTTTAACAGTGACTCTTCCGTGTCCTCTCTGTCTGTTTACCGTCGTGTTTCTGTAACTCCTGAAAGCAAAATGTAGTGTGACCTCAATTTAATCTCACCATGTAACATTCCAGTCCTTTTTGCACCAGCACAGACTCAGCTTCCGCATCATTAACTCAGTATAAGTCTTGATTAAGCGTACATCAGGACTCCTTTCATTGGTTGATTAAGCAGTAATGACTTGGGTTATCGATGTGTGAAGGTGACTTGATAAGGGCGACCTGAAATTGATAGTAAAAAGGTCACTGTATTTGCTTCCTAGAAAGGTGTTCGTGTTTGTTTCGTGTCCCCTTCATTCCTTCCCGTCACCTCTGCAGTCATTTCTCATTTCGCATTTTACAAGCATCAGTACTTAACTTTCTTCAACTTTCTTCTACAGTTATGTCTCCACCACCACCACCACCACCACCACAGCGCCCATTCCTCCATTTACCCCACAGAAAAAAATATATATAAGAAAATCGTAAAGTATAAATGTAAAGGAATGTGTCAAAGGGAAACATAACATTGATCAAAAAAATTATCTAGATTTGGTCCTTCCTTCCCCCAAAAAATAATAAAATAAAGCAAGTAGAAAAGGATACCAGCAGGATATTCTCTGTGTTTATTCTTTCTCGGTCCAAACTATTACAGAAAGGAACATCCAAACACTTCAAGAACTCGTAAATAGATCTCGACTCTTTCGGAACTCTTCACTCCCACAATGGCGGTAATTGAGAGACCCTTTCTTCTAACTTTTACCCTCTGGCCAGTCTGACTTTCCTTTCTATATTAAGAGGAATGACTTTGTTTCTCTCCCCTCACCGCCCCTCCACACGCTTGCCAACAACCACGTTACTCCAATTTTCACAACGACACCATCTGTTTCCTGAAGTTAGGTTAAGGTTAAGAATAGAGTTGAAAGAGGTGAACGTGAGGTGAACATAATCTCTCCTCTCGTCTCTCCTCTTCCACCATTTACTTCCTTAGCCTCTTATTCCAGCAGTTCCCACATATCTCACTCATTCCCCAGTGGTGGGCGGCGCGCTCCAGGCCGCCTCGTGTATCAGGGAAGGTAAATACTCCTTTATATCTTCTGCTGAAACACCTTTGATCTCATGTCAGGACGGCAGTGTCTTCACATTGTCCCGATCCGCCGCCTTTGCGATGAATAACTCTTGGGACAGAAAGCAGAGATGAGGGTGAAGGAATGGAGACAGTGAGGGTGAATAGAAGAGAACAAGAGCAGTGAGGGGACACGGAAAGGAAGGAACGAGGGACTGAGGATAGGAAAAAAGGAAGTGATTGCAGATGAGAGAAGAAAAAAGTGAAAGTAGAAAGGACATAAATAACAAGAGAAAGAAGTGAGGGGAATACGAAAAAGGAAGGAAGGAAGGGACGGAGGATAGGAAGAAGAGAAGTCAGTGGGGATGATAGGAGGAAGAGAGTGAAAGTAAAAAATGGAGAGGAGCAAGGAAGGAAGAAGTGAGGGGATGCGAAAAGGAAGGAAGGAGGGATAGAGGACAGGAAGGAGAGAAGTTAGTCGGAATGAGAGAAGGAAAAGGAGTGAAAGTAAAGGGGGAAGGAGAGAAGGAAGAAGTGAGGAATATGGAAATGAAGGAAAGAGGAAAGTCAGTGGGAATGAGAGAAGGAAAACCGTGAAAATGAAAGGAGAGAGAGAGAGAGAGAGAGAGAGAGAGAGAGAGAGAGAGAGAGAGAGAGAGAGAGAGAGAGAGAGAGAGAGAGAGAGAGAGAGAGAGGAGGACATGGAAAGAGAAGAGGTAGGGTGGTAGATGTTAAGAAGGGAAGAAGAGATAGAATATAGAAATGAAGGAGAAATGGAAGAAAGGAAGGAAGGAAAGAGAGTTGGTGATAATAACAGTGATATTATTATTTTTCCTCTTCTTCCTTTTACTCGTTATTTTTATGAGTGAATTTTCATCCCTTCTTTCCTCTTATCCGTCTTTTTTTACTGGTATATTTATTGTTTTTCCTACTCGCTTATTGGTCTTTATTCCATGTCTTTTTTCCTTTTTATTCGTGTTTTTTTTTCTTTTCTTGCTCTTCCTTTTCTCGTGTTGTAGTTGCTGTTGTTTTCTCCTCCTCTTCATTCCATGTCTTTCCTTTTTTATTCGTGTTTTTTTTTCTTTTCTTCCTCTTCCTCCTCCTCGTGTTGTAGTTGCTGTTGTTTTCTCCTCCTCCTCCTCCTCCTCACACAGGTAGGAGGTGTAATCAGTGAGGTGCTCATATCACCATCACACACATATTTTTCGTCTCTCTTAAATTGAAGTTATGAGAAGATTCCACTCTACTTTTTACCCCCACAGATTGGATCGGCCGCCTACCGTCTTTCACTCCTTTCTTTCCCTCCACACTCTTTCCTTTCCTGTATTGTGTCAATTTATAGCGAGAAATGCGACGCTTAATGGAAAAATTGAGGACTTCATTATCAACCCTTTGCTTCCAGGTGATGGCGATTGAGGTAAGCTGATTAATTACTCTTTTGATATTAAATTCTGTACTTTTTTTATTTTATTATTTCTTTTATTTATTTATTTATTTTTTTTACCTGAAGGAAAATCTGTGTAAATATTTCAGGTTTCGATTTTATTTATGTCAGTTAAGTTTTCTGGCGTTCTTTTTACATGGAAACTTAATCGAGGACACACTTCGATAAATAAGTTGCTTAAATATTTCTAGTTTCGGATCCATTTATGTTTTATTGGAAATCTGCCTGTCTTATTCACAGGCAACGTAAAGTGACATTCTAGCGATACATTTCGACACATTTTGATGCGTTACGGTGTGTTTTTTCCTCAGGCGTCCCTAACGAGTCTTCTAATGGTGCCGCTTGCTCACCTGTCCGGAGTTAATTGTCTGTGAAAAATTTATGTCTTCACTTTTCTTCGTATTCCTTAACTTTATTGCTTTATCTCATTGTTTCGTGTATTTTTATTTATTTTTTCTTTATCCTCCTTTCTCTTTATTCTATTCGTAAATCCTCCTTTCGTTCTGCTCTTCCTTTTCATTCTTTTATCCTCCTCCTCCACCTCCTCCTCTACCACATCTACCACCAGCGACACTTCCTTCCACTACCACTCCTCCTCCTACGTCTCCTCTGCCACTCTCTGTGATGGGTAGAGGTTCAAAGCGGGTGTTACATTAGCGGTGAGATCCGTCATTCGAGTCTCTATTGCGTTATAAGAAGGATAAAGTAGAAGATAGGGATGAAAGTAGCGGGAGAGAGAGAGAGAGAGAGAGAGAGAGAGAGAGAGAGAGAGAGAGAGAGAGAGAGAGAGAGAGTCATTTCTATACAACCAGACTTCAAGAATCAGCCACAAACTTCACTTTTTTAGAGGCAGTGATTCCTTCCCTCCCCCTCCTCCTCCTCCTCCTCCTCCTCCTCCTCCTCCTCCTCCTCCTCCTCCTCCTCCTCCTCCTCCTCCTCCTCCTCCTCCTCCTCTTCCTAACATTTCTCACCAGGCATTTCCAATTCCTATACCATCACTACTACCATCACCATCTATTTCCTCCTCCTCCTCCTCCTCCTCCTCCTCCTCCTCCTCCTCCTCCTCCTCCTCCTCCTCCTCCTCCTCCTCCTTCTCCACACCTGACCGCCTCATTAGCTCGTTCGATTCCCAGATTTTGCCTACTTTCACCTGTGCATGTAATTACAGGTAAAGTTTGTGTTTGATATTTTTTTTCCTTTTTTTTTTATTTTATTTTTACTTTATTTATTTTTTTTTTTTTTTTTGCGTAACTTTGGATGAGTGTTTATATTTAGTATACATAATCAAAGGCGAATATGAGTATGCCAATTTTTATTTTGCCCTCCATTTTTTTTTTCTTTTTTTACTTTTTTTATTTATTTTTTTATTGAGTGCTTTCAGTATATATTGAACTGAGTTTTCTCTCTCTCTCTCTCTCTCTCTCTCTCTCTCTCTCTCTCTCTCTCTCTCTCTCTCTCTCTCTCTCTCTCTCTCTCTCTCTCTCTCTCTCTCTCTCTCTCTCTCTCTCTCTCTCTCTCTCTCTCCCGTTTTTTTTTATATTTTACTCTGGAATATTAATGAATGGAAATACTCTGGGAAAGCTGTTAGTCGTGTAATTTGGAACATTCGTTTTTAGGCGGCAGTAATTGAATATTTAGCAAGTCGTCACGTGGAGAGCAGCGACTGAAGAGTGTTGGTGGCACGCCCGCTTTGCCTGCCCTAGAGAAGAAGTAGACAGGGAGAAGTGCGTTGAGTGCCGGGCTGTGTTGCGTCATCCAGTTAATTGCGTCACTGTTGTTGTTGTTGTTGTTGTTGTTGTTGTTGTTGTTGTTGTTGTTGTTGTTTCATGGAAGAGGGGCACCAACCAACAGCAGGAAAAAGTGTGAAAAAAAAAGGCTTACAGAGTGCCAATCCCTAAAGAGAGAACAAAAAGGATCATCCATATTTCGAGGATAAGTGTCTTGAAACGTGCCTCATTCCTCCCCAGAGTCACAGAAAGGAGGAAGTACATAAGCAAGGAAGGAGGGAAGGAACGATGAGAGAACACACAATAAAGGAACAACAGAACAGTCCCACGCTTCCTTAACAGTATATACATCGTGAGAACATAAAGACGCCATCGATACATAAGAAAATACACAACACTTGAAAAAAAAAATCATGAATACTGAGAAGGAGTATCATAAGCTTTCCTTCCCGTGACTGCTGTGGAATGTATGTAGACGTGTTGAATACATGTCTTGATCATCGTTGTTTCTTTACAAATACGTCACAAATGCGTCATAATTGTCATAAACACATCGTAAGGCACAAATACGTCAGGAACTAGTGACAACTCATACGGACGTCAATCTTGGAAGGCTGTCGCGTCATCGTTACGTCACCAGGACATCACAAACGCTTACTTACATCATTTATTTATTACATCAGCACATCAGCTGAACGCAAGCAGTTAAAGCAATGGCCACTAAAATTCTACCATACTTTCAAATTACTTGCTGTTTGGGTTACACACACACACACACACACACACACACACACACACACACACACACACACACACACACACACACACACACACACACACACACACACACACACACACACACACACACGCACACGCTAATTAAAAGTCAATACCAGTTTACACCGCGTCCGGTATGTTAGGATTGTAATGAAATTTATGCAAACATTCTATTTTGAAAGTATTAGTTCAATCGAACATGTTTTTCCTCTCAAACTTTGCAGATCGTGGGATTGAGACACTCCATATGAGAGAGAGAGAGAGAGAGAGAGAGAGAGAGAGAGAGAGAGAGAGAGAGAGAGAGAGAGAGAGAGAGAGAGAGAGAGAGAGAGAGAAGATAACGGGAAGGAAGACGACCCGGGAAATTACCTCTCAGGCAGCAGTGACTGAAATATCTTTGTTTATTGGTCGTTATTTTGGCTTTTGTTAGCGCTGATTGTCAGTGAGAGAGAGAGAGAGAGAGAGAGAGAGAGAGAGAGAGAGAGAGAGAGAGAGAGAGAGAGAGAGAGAGAGAGAGAGAGAGAGAGAGAGAGAGAGAGAATCAAGTTGAAAACAAGACTAAAAGGGGCACTTATGGACTAATTAAACTCGTTACATATGAATTTAAGCATCATTACCTCACCATAAAAATGTATAATCCTCTCTACCACCACCACCACCACCATCATTATCATCATTATCATCATCGTCAGCGTCTTCGTCAGGTAATGTAATGACGTGGTTCTCAGGTTGTTTCTTGAGCCTCAGAAGCTGGTGGATCCTCAGGTGTTTCCCCTAATGAACAGGTAATATGCAATGAGGCTCCACATTTGAGATTCCCTTTTACTCTGTTTCCTTTGTCCACTGTGGAATCCAGGACAAAGGTGGTGGTGGTGGTGGTCCTGGTGGTGGTGGTGATGGTGGTGATAGCAGAGGGATTTTCCTTTGTGGTGCGGCGGATTTAAGGTGTTGGTGCGATAGTGGTGGTGATGGAGGCGCTTGTCGTGAGTTTTTAAGGTGGTGTTCGTGGTAGTGGTGGTGATGGTGGTGGTGGTGGTGTAGTTGTAGTAGAAAGTTAAGTATTGGTGCTTGTAGAATATGGAATGAGTAACTGCATTGGTGGTGAGGAAGGAAAGAATGAAGGAAGGAAGGCAAATAGAGATGATAGCTGACGGTGGAAATGTTTGTGATAAAAGTGAAGGATTGGAGGCGATGTCTGGTGAAGGAGTGAAGGGAACAGGCCGGGATTGTGAAAGGAAGCTGCAGGATGTAGTATAGATTTCCTCCCTTCTCTTATCCTTCTCTCTCCCTCTTCCTATCTCTCTCTTTCTCCGTCCATCCCTCCCAAACCACTCCGAGAAACAATAAAACATGTATCAGGCTCAGTTCACGGAGTTGTCAGAAGCAGTTTGCAATAAATATCCTCAACAGCGAAACGTGAACCCTCAAGAGTCGCTTCTGTTGCTGCACCTGCCGGAGAAGTGTGTGTGTGTGGGGGGGGGTGCTACCATTCACTGCAGAAGGGTATTGGCACTGGGATATGCTTGGCTGCAGGTGTAGATACGGCAGGTGTTGTTCTTTATTGCAGGTGTGGTGTGGTGATGCGAAGAAGGAATGTTGTGTGAGTCAAGCCGGATCTGTTGTACGAAGGGTTGTTTTTTGGTGACGCTGTTTGAGTGTGTGATTGTATGAGAAACGCAAATGAAAAAATAAATAAATAAATCTTCGTGTGATTTTGCGCCCATCGCGTGTGTGCGTGCGTGTGTAAGAGGATATGATGAAGGAAAGATATCAGTTTTTCCTCGAGCAAGTAGAAATGATATCCTCCCTTTATCGTAGGTGGGAAAAGAGAGACTGAGCGGCCATTGTCTCGTCAGTGTGTGAGGGAGTGAGGCACTGCACCGCCTCATGGCCTCTCAAGAATGAGTGAGTGAGGGAGAGATTGGCCCTTATTCAGAAACTCTTTGCCTTCTTACCACAACTATTTTCAAAGGCCACAGAGATGAACAGCCGGGTTACCAAGAGTGTTTCTGCTGTTAATAATGTAGAAATGTTGTCAGCCTGCCATTAGAGCCATTAAACCACTCTTAAGAACACGTACGACTTAAACTAAACACTTTTGGAAGTAGTGGAGGTGCAGCGCAGAAGTGTTTCAGAACCCGGTGTAGGAATTGAGTGGAAAATAATGCGGCGGTCAGTGTCTCGCAAAACCATGAGGGAAGAAAGAGATACTGGCTCGCTCTCCCTCTCTCTCTTCCTCTCCCCTCTGGTCTCTCCGCCGCCGACAGATATTTAAAGCGATAATCCTCTGCTTGACGACCTGTCTTCCTAAAATGTGGAAACAAAACCCAGCGTGCACTACTTTTTATGGCCACGATTCCGGCAGCAATTTGAGGATTATAGTGGAAGACGAACAGCGCACCCCCTCCCCCCAGGAAAAAGAGAGAAACACGTTATGAATCGTAACTTTTCCTATTATGTACGATGGACCGGAAGGGAAGAAGGAAGAGGAAAAGGGGGATGAGAAAAAGGTGGAGAAGAAATAAGAGAAAAAGGAAAGCAAAAAAAAATATAAAGTAAGAGAAAACAAAGAAAGGACAATATCAGCACACGTTTTCGCTCCTCAAGAGGCTGCTTATGATAAAACACCATGTAATATAGCATAAAACCCGGAAGGTAATAAAGGAGAACGAGGAAGAGTAAGAAGAAAAAGAGGACGAGGAGGAGAAGAGGCGAGGAGGAAAACACGGCATAATATTTTCACCTTTTTTGAGTATTCCACATGTTTTAAAGAAGAAGGGATCAGGTAAAAAAAAGATCGTGTTAATAATACATGAAGTGCACCTGTGTTTAGAAGAGCACGAGGAGGAGACTGGGAGCACCTGGCGTTACCTGCACGGGACGCCTCAACAGCACAACTTTACCGCACCGATTAAATGCGTCCTTAGGTCAAAGACTTTCCATTGGAACTTAAAGGTTGAAATATTTAATTGTTTAACGCTTCAGGGAAACCAACCAGGAAGCGACTCGGTACACGATACCCAGAGTTGAATACACTGCTGGGGAAGAGACGGACAATGCTCAGAGGTCGAGTTGGTATCAGAAAATTGTTTAGAACTTCAAGAGAAAAAGACGAACCCGAACGTCACTAGTGGATAATGTCAGAAAGAAGACGTCATCCCAAGGGTCACTTCAGGCCCTGGAATGACCCTGAAGATGACCCCGATGGCACTTAGGTCTTCACTGATTCCTCGTTGGGGTCACATTCTCCTAGTCCCTCTGGTCCTCGTCCCCCTGTCCCCCTGTCCCCCCAATACACCACAGCTCTCTGGGGGGGGGGGTTTACCTCTTTGAAGGGTAAACATTCTCACAGGATTCCAATGTTTACTGAGGGTTGTTCTTTCTCTCTTTGGCATCATTCCTGCCGCGCATTTTTGAGAGAGAGAGAGAGACAGAGAGAGAGAGAGAGAGAGAGAGAGAGAGAGAGAGAGAGAGAGAGAGAGAGAGAGAGAGAGAGAGAGAGAGAGAGAGAGAGAGAGAGAGAGAATGTGGAAATAAAAGGTACCTACTCGTAAATCATTAAACATATATTTTTTCACGGAAACAACCTGAAACCTGGAGTGATTGTTGAACGTGTGTGTGTGTGTGTGTGTGTGTGTGTGTGTGTGTGTGTGTGTGTGTGTGTGTGTGTGTGTGTGTGTGTGTGTGTGTGTGTGTGGAAGGAGGAGTACACATTTTTCACGTCTTTGCTGGGAGAAGGCACAGAGAGATGGAGCGAGAGAGGGAAGAGGATAAAGCCTGACCATCCCTCCCTAGTAAAAGCTGGATATTCGGCCCTGGCTCTTCCCGGATCCCCTGCAAATCGGCCGCGTCTGCTCGCCTCTCCCTCCCCGCCCAGACACCCATAAAGAACCTTCGATCTCGGGGAAGTGCGACGGCTGGCCCTATCAAGAAACTACCCTCCTTGCCACCTTCCTTCCTTCCTTCCTTCCTTCCTTCCTTCCTTCCTTCCTTCCTTCCTTCCTTCCTTCCTTCCTTCCTTCCTTCCTTCCTTCCTTCCTTCCTTTATTCTCCTTCCTACTCCAGTTCTTCCTTCACCTATTCCTATTACTATCAGGAAATTTCCCTCCCTACCTCTCTCTCCCTCCTTCCTACATTCCTTTATTCATTTCCTCCATTCCTCCCTTTCGCAGCTGTCTCGTCTCCAGTTCCTCCTTCCCCCACCCTCCAAGCTTTACCTCTCCCTCTCTGCCTGGTTCCTTTGGTCTCCTCTCACTCTTCAGGAGAGATAAGCTTCTAGAGGAGATGGCCGCTTGCTGCCTCATTCAAAGACCGAATCTGAAGCGAGAGTGTGAGATCCCTGGCTTCAGATGGTCGCCAGGACTACTAATACTGTTATTTCTTTATCAAGTTGTGTTCGTGCAAGTTTATTTTTACTATTCCAGGAACGAAGACGTGTGTGTGGGTTGCAGATGTTTCTTCTTTGCTCCCTGTGAATCTTTTGTTCTCTTTGCACTTTTTTCTCTCCCC
>NC_087193.1:8799783-8807283 GCF_035594125.1 Scylla paramamosain | reverse complement strand
AACAGTAGTAGTAGTAGGAATATGAGGAAGGGAGGAAGAGGAGGAGGAGGAGGAGAAAGAGAGAGAAGGGAATGAATGATACACAAAGAAAGATGGCTAAGGGAAGGGATATTGGAATGGAATGTATTATTAACTCTGTATTTTCACGGGAAATCTTTACGCCTGAATAATGTTACTAGAGGGAGTAGCTTGAGAGGAAGATGTGACGTAATAAGGGGAAAAGGAAAAAGAAAATGGGACTCTTCAGTTATAGTCTGGAAAGAGAGGAGCCTATGAATATTAGTATGAGGGAACGTAAAATATAGAGAAAAGTAGAAATATGTTAGGGAAAAAAAGGAAAATACGTAGAAGTGATGTAATATTGGAAAAAAATGGGTCTTTTCAGATACGAAGTGGAAAAATGGAAACTATGAATTTTAGTTTAATGAAACGTAGAATAACGAGGAAAAAGTATATATATGTTTGGGAGAAGGGAAAATACGTACAGTTGAGGTAATGTAGAACATAAAAAAATGGAACTTTTCAGATATAAAATGGAAAGAGAGGAAATATTATGAATTTTAGTACAAGGAAACTTAAAATATGGGAAAGAATGAAAACATGACAGGTAATAAAAGGGAAAACACTAGAGATGACGAAAAAACAAGAACTATTATAATAAACATGAGAGACTGAGAAGACAAGGAGGAGGAGGAGGAGAAGAAAGATGAGAAACATGAAGAAGACACGAAGACTCTGAGATAATAAAACAAGAGACAAAAATTACCTTTCAAGAAGGGTGAAAGTGGCAGGGGAAGGGAGGGGAGGGGTTACCTGAAGACGGAATGTAAAAGGGATATTACCTGTGAGTCCATAAATAAGAAAGTACGCACCTGAGGGAAGGGAAGGAGGGGGTAAGGAGAGAAAAGACAGGGAAAAGATGGCTCAGGGGAGGCTGGCGACGCAGGTGAGGCAGGAGTGGCAGGCATGTGACTGAGGGGCCACCTGTCCGTCTCACCTGCTCGAGATTGTTGGGTTCTTTGTACCTGGTTTTGTTGTTTTGTTTGATTTTTTTTAATTTTAATTTTTTTTATTTTTACTTTTTATTTTTTCTGCTCTTTTTTATTTGTATGATTTTTTTGTTTATTTTTTTTGTTTTATTGTTTGTCTCGTTTTTTTTTTTTTTTTGGGGGGGGGGTGATTTTTATGCGTTTTTTTTTATTTTTATAGTTTAGTTTTCGTTATTTTTTATATACAATCATTTTCCCCTGCTGTTTTCTCCCTTCTTTTTTTATTTATTTATTTTTTCTGATAAATATAAAACTGTATTTGTCTTTTCCTCGCTGCTTTGTAGTAATTAAGTTTCCATACCTTTATTTTCTCATTTCTCATATAAATCGATCTCTTTAATGTCTTTTTCCCATTCAAGACCAAAATGGAATTGTTTTCACCTTCACTCGCAATAAATCAGCCTTTTTTATTACCCCTCTCAGCATAAGGGTCCGTTTTTTCATAGTAAATTTTCCCTTTTCATGCCTCTGGATATTTTCTAGTGATCTAGGTGGAAGCCGCCAGGAATGTGAGAAGAGGAAAACCGACAGGTAACCGTCAGCAGTTGCAAGTCCTTTAATCTCTTAACTCGCCAGAGATAGAGAAGAGAAAACCGACAGGTAACCGTCAGCAGTTGCAAGTCCTTTAATCTCTTAACTCTTTTTGTTCACCAGCTAAGGTTGTATTTATAGCCACTTGTTAGACTGGTTAAACTCTCTCTACTTTATTTTAACAAAAACATGAACATGTACACAAGAAATACTGAACATAAAAAAATGATTTACATAAAGATATGGACAAAGAGAGTGAATGTGTGTGTGTATGTCTGTGTGAAGAAAGGAGTAATATGATGTATAGAAAAGACGTGTAACGTATGTGTCGAAAAGCGTGCACAGAATGTGTATGTATAAAAAAATGAGGAAGAAGAGATGAAAGACGAAAAATCTGTGCAGTAGAAAGAGAACGGGAGGCTGAAAACATATAAGAGAAAAGCGGAGTGCTTGGAGCGGTGACTTGTGTTTACATATTACTGGTTCTGAGAAGCGCGTAAGCTTTAGTGTACCCTGAATATGAGAGAAAATGGGATGTTTCTATGGCTGACTAGATTATTTGCTACATAACTTCCCCCGAGTGAGGAGGCTCGACGAACGATACGTGCTGCTTAGCTGTGGCGCGTGGTGCTGAAGGCGTGGCCGGCGATGTCGGGTCGTGAGGTGCCGTCGGGGTGTGCAGGGATGTAGGCGGGCTTGACTCGGTCTATGGCTATGACGTCAGAAGAGCCGTTTCTGTTGATGGTGATGTTTTTCCTCGTCCTGCGGAGGACCTCGAAGGGGCCTTCGTAGGGGCGTTGTAGTGGTTTTCGGACAGCGTCAACCCTGACGAAGACGTGTGTGCAGTCTTCGAGATCCTGGCTGACGAAGGTCTTGGCGGGGTGCGTGCGAGGTTGCACCGGCTGCAGGCTTCTCATCGACTCCTTAAGACTGCTGGCGAAGTCTTGGGACGCTGCAGGGGCCGGCGTCGGGTGAGCTGGTAAGGAGCTCGCCAGGGAGTCGAAGAGTGGTGCCGTATACGAGCTCGGCAGAGGAGTGGTGAAAGGTCCTGCTTGAGGGACGTCCGGATGCCGAGGAGGACGAGGGGTAAGGTGGCGTTCCACTTCTCGCGTTGGTCGCTGGAAGCCATCAGTGACGACTTCAGCTGGCGGTGGAAACGTTCCACTGTAGCGTTGGCCTGAGGATGGTAGCTGGCAGTCCTGTATCGTCGAATGCCGAGTAGTGTCATCAGTTTGTTCCAGACACTGGACTCAAACTGGCCAGCCGCGGTCGGAAGTGAGGCTGACAGGAACACCGAAGCGTGAGATCCACGTGCTGATAAAGGCACGTGCAACGGTGTCAGTGGAGATGTCAGTCAGTGGTGCAGCTTCTGGCCAGCGAGTGAAGCGGTCGACACAGGTGAGGATGTAGCGGTAGCCGTCGGAGTGAGGAAGAGGGCCCAACAAGGTCGATATGGACGTGTTCGAAGCGTGTGGAGACTGGCGTGAAGGTGGCTGTAGGGGAGCGTGTGTGTCGCGTCACCTTGGAGGCCTGACAGGTGGTGCACCTACGTGGTCCAGTCTCTCACGTCCTTGTTGATGGCGGTCCAGATGAATCGGGACGTCATCATGTGTTGTGAAGCTCTGATGCCAGGATGTGAGAGGTCGTGCAGCTGGACGGAAGAGTGGATACCTGTGCCGTTGAGGCAGGTATGGTCTGACGGTGTTGGTCGAGACGTCAGCGTAGATGTGCACTTGAGTGCCTGGTAGCTGTACTCTCTTCATCTGTAGTGCGGCGTTTTCTTTCAGTTGCTGCAGCTCGGCGTCAGCGGCCTGATCGGCAGCAATGGCGGCGTAATCGATGAGAGAGGTAGATGTGGCACAGATGTTGCGTGACAGGGCATCGGCTGGGGGCGTTATCTTCACCTTTCACGTAACGGAGGTCCGTGGTGAACTGAGAGATGAAGTCTACGTGGCCGCAGTTGACGTGGTGAGTAGGATGACTTGTTCTTGATGAAGGTGCTCGTCAGCGGCTTGTGGTCAGTGTAGATATGAAAACTGACGTCCTTCGACCAAAGTACTGGAAGTGCTTCAATGCCTTGTAGATGGCGAGGAGCTCTTTGTCGAAGGCGCTGTACTTCTTCTCGGCAGTGTTGAGTTTCTTGGAGAAGAAGGCGACGGGTTTCCAGGCACCGTCGATGTGCTGCTGTAGCACTGCTCCAACTCCGGTGTCGGAGGCGTCCGTGGCGATGGAAGTAGGGGCGTCTGGGGCAGGGAAACTGAGCGCTGTGGATGTGAGCGCCTTCCGGGCAGCGAGGAAAGCGTCCTCAGCTGCGGGCGTCCAGGCAAGGGTGACGGACTGGCCTCGTTTGGCTGGCTTCACTAAGGCGTAGAGAGGCTGGAGGAGGAGCGCGCATCGGGGAATGAACCTGTGGTAATAGTTCAGCATCCCGAGGAACTGCTTCAACTGGCGCTGAGTTGTGGGGCTTCGGGAAATTCTGGATGGCAGTACAGCGACTTGCAGTTGGGGTGAAGCCTGAGGAGGACACAGTGTGGCTGAGGAAGTCGACTGAAGGCACGCCGAACACGGACTTGTCGGCGTTGACCTGGATGCCGTAGTCCTTCAGACGAGTGAAGACTTGCTCGAGGTGTTGGCGATGAGCAGCGTCGTCTGGGCTGGCAACAAGAATGTCATCGACGTAAGTGAAGCAGAACTGCAGTCCTCGCAAAACTTCGTCCATGAAGCGCTGGAATGTTTGAGCAGCGTTCTTGAGACCGAAGGGCATCCTAGTGTATTCATATAGTCCGAAGGGCGTGATTATGGCCGTCTTCGGGATGTCCTCGGGGTTGATGGGGATCTGATGGAAGGCCTTTACGAGGTCGATCCTGGAGAAAATTGTAGAGCCGTGCAGTTGTGAGGAAAACTCCTGAATGTTAGGCACTGGATACCTGTCCATCTCGGTGCGGGAGTTTAGGGCTCTGTAGTCCCCGCAAGGGCGTATGTCACCGTTTTTTCTTGGGGACGACGTGAAGCGCAGACGACCAGTTGCTGGAGCTTGGGCGGATGATGCCTTGCCTGCATCAGAGACTCAAACTCGGCCCTGACCTGTTTGTAGCGTTCTGGTGCTAAGCGACGAGCCTTGGCGAAAACAGGTGGTCCGGTGGTCTCTAAGTAGTGCAGGACGTGATGTTTCACTGGCTGCGTGGCTGAGTATGGCTGTGTTAGTGTTGGGAAACCCTTGAGGATGGCGGCGAAGGGGTTATCTCGGCAGACTGCGGAGATTCCGGTGCTCTCGCCAGGTGCCGTTCGGCCACGGGTCCGCAGGGAAGTGAGACGATCCAGCAGCGTGCCGTGCTTCAAGTCGACTAGGAGGTCGTGGTGGCGTAGGAAATCGGCGCCTAGGATGGGTTGGGTCACAGCTGCTACGTAAAAAGGTCCAGTCGAAGGAGCGGCGGAGGTTGAGTTCGAGGTGTAGTGTCTGCCGCGCGTACACAGGAATTTTCGAGGGCGTTGGCTGCATAGAGGTGCGTGGTTACAGGCAACCTCTTCTGGCTGTCTGTGGCAGGCAGGACACTGACCTCAGCGCCGGTGTCGACGAGGAACTTAATTCCGGTGCGTCGGTCGTAGACGTGAAGTAGCTGTGACTTGGGCTGGCGGATCGTACGCGCCGTGAACGTCCGCCCGTTTAGTTTGACGCCGGGGTGGTGTTGTAAGTGCAGGGTTGGGTGCACTTAATGGCCTCGCTACCGAACCTGCTGTGGTAGTAGCAGACGCCCGGGGTGCGTGTAGTGCTACGCGACCGAGAGCGGTAGCGAGGGCGTCGAGGTGACCGGTGGGCGGCGACGCTGGCGGGTATTTAGCTGTTCCCTGCATCGCGCTGACCTGCAGGGCCAGCTGCGACACAATGTGGGTGAGTTGCTGGACGTCTGCTGTGTTAGTGACAGTGGCGACTGAAGACGGTGGCGTTGCCGACGGAACTGTCGACATATAGTCGTCAGCCAGCTGCGCGAGGTCTGGCGCAAGGCGTTTGAGGACGGCTTGCCTGAGGTCGTCGTAGGGATTGTCCGAAGAGGGGGCTTTCGCGATGGCGTCAGAGACTTGCAAGAGGACCTCGGGTGGCAGGAGAGTGCAGGCGTGAGTGAACTGTTTCAAGGCCTCAGTGATGTTGTTTGCCTTGAAGTTCAGCTCCAAGATGGTAAACCACATGTTGGGGTCGTGGCTGTTGAAGGCTGGAGCCCTGAAGGGGGGAGCTGGGGAGGCGGTGTCCGGTGGAGCCATGGCCGTTTCTTGTCTGCCGGCGTGCGATGGGGCCTGGTGGCTTGTTATGTGAGTCGTGGAGCAGGGTGTAGTGACGCCTGTCGGCGAGGCGCGGGCTCCTCCGGCGCCAGGTGCCAGTGAGAGGTGGCAAGGGATGCCTGCTGGGCGCCACTGTGCAGTGATGGTCCTAGGCACGTACTTTACCGCACTCGCACTTACGGCTTGGAAACGCACTGCCGTGAACGAAGTGTGTAGTCTGTGTGTGTGTGTGTGTATGTGTAGGTGTTGGTGTCTGGCACACGGGGGTTGGTACGCGCTGATGCACACTAGGGAGTTTTCTAGGGGCAGGGGGTTAACACACACAGGGGGAGGGTGGACGACGGGGGAGAGGGGAGGGACGGTCGGGAGCACTAACACTTTGGTGGGGGAACGTTGCAGGGAACGCCGCCCTGTTGTCGAGCGGAAGACGGGAGTACCGGTGCAGGGGGCGCCGCCCTGTTGTAGAGAGAGCGAAAGCAGGGCCAGTGGGGTCACGGCCGGGTGGCGGTGACCGTGCGTGGTGAGCCAGAGAGGTGTTGCTGCTGCTGTGGTGGTGATGGAGGCTGGGCAGCAGGTGTGGCAGGGGTGGCAGGTGACCAGGCAGCAGGTGGAGTTGGCGCGGTGGGTCACGGCAGCAGGAGAGGGAAGGACCTGGTGGCGGTGGTGAGGCGGCAGGTGAGCGTGGCCTCAGTGGCCTGGGTGGCTGGCGAGGCGTGGTGAGTCACAGCTGCGAGAGAGGGTGGCTGGTGACTGGCGAGGCAGCGGCGGTGACCACGGTTGCTGGGCTGGGTGACGGTGTGTGTGTGTCACGTGGCGGCTGGCCGGGCTGGGTGGCGTCGGTGGGTCACGGCTGGGCCAGGCTGGGTGGCGGTTTGGCCGTGGTGGTCCGTGTCAGGCGGGGGCTGACCTGGGCGAGGTACCTATAGCTGTGGCGACGCTATAGTGCTAAAGAACCTGGGACACAGCATTGGTGGAGCTGGCCACTACGGTCTAACTCCGAGTCACCATTTCTAGTGATCTAGGTGGAAGCCGCCAGGAATGTGAGAAGAGAAAACCGACAGGTAAACCGTCAGCAGTTGCAAGTCCTTTAATCTCTTAACTCGCCAGAGATAGAGAAGAGAAAACCGACAGGTAACCGTCAGCAGTTGCAAGTCCTTTAATCTCTTAACTCTTTTTGTTCACCAGCTAAGGTTGTATTTATAGCCACTTGTTAGACTGGTTAAACTCTCTCTACTTTATTTAACAAAAACATGAACATGTACACAAGAAATACTGAACATAAAAAAAATGATTTACATAAAGATATGGACAAAGAGAGTGAATGTGTGTGTGTATGTCTGTGTGAAGAAAGGAGTAATATGATGTATAGAAAAGACGTGTAACGTATGTGTCGAAAAGCGTGCACAGAATGTGTATGTATAAAAAAATGAGGAAGAAGAGATGAAAGACGAAAAATCTGTGCAGTAGAAAGAGAACGGGAGGCTGAAAACATATAAGAGAAAACGGAGTGCTTGGAGCGGTGACTTGTGTTTACATATTACTGGTTCTGAGAAGCGCGTAAGCTTTAGTGTACCCTGAATATGAGAGAAAAATGGATGTTTCTATGGCTGACTAGATTATTTGCTACAATTTCCCCTTTGTGTTC
>NC_087193.1:8792283-8794783 GCF_035594125.1 Scylla paramamosain | reverse complement strand
GTTACTGAGGTGAGGGGAGCAGAAGAGTCTCAGGTGTTGCAAGGGTGAAAGTACCTACTCGTGTAAGGGAGATCTGACAGTAAGGGAGTGGAAAGGGGTGTTACTGAGTGAGGGAACATTGAGGAAGTGTTTACTTGATGGTTTAAGGACGAAAAATGTCACCTGGAAATGCATAATCGTTTGTCATGAGCTCCTCAGGTACATACGAGTAATTCTCACCTGTAAGTTTTCTTCTAAAGTAACATTCTACCGTGGGGGATTAGGTTAGGTTAGAATAGAATCAGTTAGGTTAGGTTAAGTTAGGTTAGGAGAGATTCAGTTAGGTTAGGTTAAATTCAGTTAGGTTAGGTTAGGTTAGGATAGGATAGACTCAGTTAGGTTAGGTTAGGTTAGGTTAGGATAGACTCAGTTAGGTTTAGCTGGACGAATAATCAGTAAATATTTTGTAGTTTATATCATAGAGTAGAGAGTAAAAAAGGATGTGTCAGTGAAGTGAAGGTGATTACGGGAAGTAACACGTGAAGGAATAATGTCAACTCTTTCACTTCAATGACATTAATTATATTTTGAAAACCATAAGAATATTTTATCAAGTCAGGATCACATATTTTGTTATCAAGGAGTTGAAATGATCTCTGAGTATCTGTTCACTATGATATTATTTCACTTGACCTCATTATGGCAAACAGTAGATGACTCAGTGGAGGTTTTAGTACTGACTGTGTTAGGAGGAGTGCATGCAGGTATACAGACACTTGCTGGCATGTACTGTAAGTCTCCTCCCAGGTAAATTCTCCCCTAAAACATAACCCACATTACATGATAGATTAGGTCAGATTAGCTTCATTTTGAGGACATTTATCATGGGTAAGATTATCACGGAGGAATATTCGTGGGTGGAATTACCTCAGAGGCTCTTGCTCGAGTACGTGGTGGAAGTGAAGGTCATTTGATACCTGGGATGGCGTGTGGGGGAGAGAGGCGGTGCGTGAGTGGCGGCCAGTGGGGAGCGGTGACTTCCTGCCTGCTAAAGAAGAGGGAGGCGGGGGACGGAGGCAGCAGCAGCAAGAGGGAAAGACATGAGGTTACAGGGAAAGACTTATGACGCTCTACTGTGTAACTTGTACGCGAGAAGAGGTGAATAATGACCTTCATTCTTCACGGCGCTGAAAGTGTAACGCCAATGACCCGAGACTGTGGAGTGTGGTGATGTAAAATTCATGCCACACACACACACACACACACACACACACACACACACACACACACACACACACACACACACACACACACACACACACACACACACACACACACACACACACACACACACACACACACACGTTTCAAATTTGTATTCCTCATGCATCGGTTTTGTATATATATCGTTTTCTTTGTATTCTTTCGAGGTCACTCCCATTTTCTTTGTTCTCTTTTTTTATTTTTCATTTTCCTACGTCTGTTTTGTATTTAGATTGAAAACGTCTCTTTTTTTCAGAATGTTGCTGCTTTTCGTTCTTTGTTTTAATGGTGTTTCAGTTATTTTATTTTTTTTATGAAGCTTTCACTTTTTTTTTTTTTTTTTTTGGCTCCTCCACAAAGCCTTCGTGTTTAGAATTTCAATATTTTTTTAATTGGTTCTGATTCAATATGTGTGTGTGTGTGTGTGTGGTGTGTGTGTGTGTGTGTGTGTGTGTGTGTGTGTGTGTGTATGTGAGCGCGCGCGATTTTACACACACACACACACACACACACACACACACACACACACACACACACACACACACACACACACACACACACACACACACACACACTGCCGGAAATCATTCGGCTTGACTTCTTCCCTGGAATTTCTTCAACATTTCACGAAAATTCCCCTCAATGCTTCAATCGCAGGTGGCATTATCTTTGCCATTCCGGTGAAATGAGGGAGGAAGGTCGGCTTGGAGAGAAAGAAATAACCTACATATTTTTTACCCTCATCTTTTCAACAAGAGAGAGAGAGAGAGAGAGAGAGAGAGAGAGAGAGAGAGAGAGAGAGAGAGAGAGAGAGAGAGAGAGAGAGAGAGAGAGAGAGAGAGGAATTACACAAATTAATACAAGTAGCAGCAGAAGGCTCAGTAAATCACGACATTCATCACTATTATATTAAAGACGGAGCGTGTCCCGGGTGTGGGTGACAGGTATGCGCAGGTGTGGGGATAGATGAGGCAGGTGCCCAGGTGAGAGGAGGGACGGGAAGCACTCAGGTGTGAGCAGGTAGTGAGGTGAGGGATGAGAAAGACTTATAGGTTTGAAGATGGATGAGGGAAGCGTGCAGGTGAGGCAAGGCATGGGGCTGTGAGGACGGATGAGGTAGGAAGAGGAGGAGGAGAAGGAGGAGGAGAGGTTATGTGAGGCTAACGGGTAAAATGTCTGTAGGTGCTAAAGAATGGTGAACAGATGTTTGTATTGATTTATAAATGCATGTGATGACTGAATTCTTGAATAACTTTGA
>NC_087193.1:8777283-8787283 GCF_035594125.1 Scylla paramamosain | reverse complement strand
TAGTTTCCCTCCAGTCTGTCTTTATTCCTTCCTTATTATTCTGCCAATTCGATTTTCTTTCTTCCTCTTCCATTCTATATTATCCAATTTTCCTTCTCACCAAATCTTTGAAGTTTCATTTGTTTTCTTCGATATCTCTCTTTTTTTCTGTATTTTAGTGTCTGTCCTTTATTTTATCTTCTTTATTTATTCCTTATTATTCTCTTTCTTTTCCCATTCATTTATCTCTTCGTCTGTTCATTTTAACTTCGCTTATATTTCTTCTCTATTGGCTTGTTCTTCCTTTTTCCCCTACACATTTATCACATATCCTACCTTTCTCCTCCCTTCCTCTTTCCTCTCACCATTATCCTCCTTTTCTCCTTTTCTCATTCACTTCTATGTATTCTTCTTCAATTTTCTTTCTTTTCCCCTTGTCCTTCATTTCTCCCGCTTGCTTTTCATCCTTTGCCTCTTACTCTTCTCCCCTTGCATATTAACCCTTTTTTTTTTATCTCCTTTGTTAGTCTTCCTATCCACTTCTTGTCCCTCTTAATCTTGCAGTCATCCCGATTCTCTCTCTCTTCTTTCCTCTTGCATTATTCCTTCTTACCGTCTTTTCTCTGTCCCTCCCTTCTCTCTTGCCTTGGTCTGTCTTCCTTTACTCATTTTCCTCATCCACTTATCTTTCCTTCCTTATCCTCTCCTCTTTTGCCTTCGTCTTTCCTCCCTTTTCCTTCTTCCTTGCCTTCGTCTTTTTCCCTTACTCTCTTTTCTCTTGCCTCCGTTTTCTGTCCCTCTTTCCTCTCTTGCCTTCATCATCATCTCTCTCTTACCTCCTCCTTTCTTCCATGATTCTTTTCTCTCTTGATTCTGCCTTTCTCTCACTGATTTTCTCTTACCCCAGTCTTCTCTCCCTTAGTCTCTTCCCTCGTGTCTCCATCTTTCCTCCAGACACCTCTCCCCCCAATTTCTCTCTCTCTTTCTCTCTCCCCCTCCTTCCCTGCAGCCAGTAAATCGCACCTCCTCGATAAATTCTTAAATACGTTCAGTTGAAGAATAAAAACTTTCACTCCAATACGAATGAATGCAGACGCCCAGCAGCTCCCCGCCTTGCCTTTTATTCATGGTGACTTCTACGAATTTGCCTGCAATCTTTCCCTATTTCGCCTTGTCTTGTTTATTTTTATTTTTTTTCGTGTTTTTTATTAATTTCGTCAGCTTTCTCTCATACCTGTTGGTTCCTCTTCATAATTTTCTTTGTTTTTATTTGTGACTTAATTTTGGGTTCGTTTCCTTATTTATTTATTTTTTTTTCATATATTTCGATATCTCTTTAGTTTCTCTCAAATATCTACTTTAACCCTTTAATTTCCTTGATATCCTTCTCTGTACCTTTCATCCATTCATTCTTACGTATATAGCTTACAACATTATGATTGTGAACTATCACTAAAGACCATTTACACTGATAGTACTGGTAGCTGTGTAGGAGGAAGAAGGGCGGAGTTAGGAAGCAGTAAGTGTCGCCCTGCTCTTGATGTCTCGTCGCCACCTTGATCCCAACACATATAAGGCATAAGAGACAATGAAGAACAAATAAAAGGATACATAAATCAGGAGAGGAAGGACATAAAACTGATTAACGAGCTACAACGTATGAAGATGAAACAATAAAAGAGTAACGAGAGAGAGAGAGAGAGAGAGAGAGAGAGAGAGAGAGAGAGAGAGAGAGAGAGAGAGAGAGAGAGAGAGAGAGAGAGAGAGAGAGAGAGAGTATAGCTGAACAATACTTTCACCAATTCTTGCACTTAAAATAGCAACTTCTTTGTGTTTTCCTTTCAGAGAGAGAGAGAGAGAGAGAGAGAGAGAGAGAGAGAGAGAGAGAGAGAGAGAGAGAGAGAGAGAGAGAGAGTACTTTAACCAATTCTCACTCAAGAATAGCAACTACCACCCATTCTTTCTCTTTCCCTTCTCTTTTACCCCTCCTTTCCATCACTCCTCTCGTTCCCTGCTTCCTTCCCTCCCCATTCATTACTCCCTCGGGCTCTCACTCAGCCTTGTAAGGAGTAAAAGGCTGATAGAATTACCTCCGGCAGTAGAAGGAAGCCTTAAAGAGGGCGTAAGCACCAAGAGAAGCAACCCATCTGCATCTTTTTCACCATTCTCTATTAAATTCATAACGTAGAGGAAATTTTCTTTTATTATATGTGCTAGGAAGCGTCTTGGGTTAGATGTGGTGGTGATGTTGTCTGCTTTGTTTGTGGTGTGTGTGTGTGTGTGTGTGTGTCTGTGGTGGTGGTGGTGGTGGTGGTGTGTGTGTGTGTGTTGTGGTGAATATAATTGGTTTTATTTATTTTTTTATTTATTTTTTTTGTTTCCTCTTTTCATTCTGTATTTTAAGTTGCCTAATACGTAGTTTAAAGGTTGTGCAATCCTGTATCCTGTTTAGTGTTTGTTTCCTGTTTTTTTTTTTTTCCTTTTATTATATTGTACGATAGTATTGTCCAGCCTCATCTGCTTGCCAAAATTAACACTGGTACCATTATTATTATTATTATTATTATTATTATTGTTATTATTATTTTATTTTATTTTTTTTCACCCTTGTTCGGCAGTATTGTAATGGAGAATTTAGTTTTGGATCCAGAATTATTATTGTCCTATTAACTTTAAGTGTAAATTGTTGTGGTGAATGAGATATATTTGCACGTTTATATACCTGTCTATCCATCTATCTATCTGTCCATGTGTCGATGTAGTTCTTTGTGCAAGTGCTTCTTCTTCTAAGTCTCCTCTTTTTCTTCTTTCCCTTCCATTCTTTCTTTCCTTGTTTATTAGCCTCAATGCTATCCCTGCTTTTCCCTTCCTCCTTCTTTTCTTCTCACTTCCTCTTCTTTCATCATTATCCACTTAGCTTCGCAACGAGGAAAATAAAAAAGAAAAGAGGAAGGGAAGGAAAAGAAAAGAGTGAGAGAGAGAGAAAGAGGACGATCAAGTCGAATCGCTTATCATAATTTTAGAAACACATCAAAAATGCATCAGCGTAAAATGGGAAAGTGGATGATGTGAAAAGCGAAGAAAAGGCGATAATAACGGGAATAATGAACGTTCAGGTGAAAGGGGGTTACCTGCTGGGAGGACGATGACCCCTTGTAACAGCAACAGTAATAGTAGTAGTAGTCGTAGTAGTGGTGGTGGTGGTAGTGGTGTTTGTAATAGTGATGGTAATATTGAGTCATTTGCAGATATAGTCAACCTAAAAATAGTAGCAAAAGATGTGTTAATGTTATTAGGAGTTATGGCAGTAGTAGTAGTAGTAGTAGTTGTAGTAGTAGTATGAATAGTAAAGGTTATGACAATAATGATGAAAATAAAAATAATAGCAACAACAATAATAGTAGTAGTAATGATCATGAGAGAAACACTTCAACAACTCCTCCGCCTCATTTGCATGCCACGCGTCGGCCTCGTTAAGTGATAGTGTTAATTTAGCTTCGTGTTTGTCTGTCTTTAAGGCTGTGAAACCGAGCACTAGAGAGAGAGAGAGAGAGAGAGAGAGAGAGAGAGAGAGAGAGAGAGAGAGAGAGAGAGAGAGAGAGAGAGAGAGAGAGAGAGAGAGAGAGAGAATAAATCGAGAAATGCTTGTTTTGGCAAAGGCTACCAACACACACACACACACACACACACACTAAGAGTAACGCAAGAAGAACAGCACACAAATAAAGGGACCAAAGTCACACAGGACGGGCGCTCCCTCTGCCACTCCAGCCCAAGTGCAAGGCTATGGCGAGGGTCCCTTTAGAAATTACCTGAGGAAATTTTGCACCGTAAGACTCTGGCCGGATCCCTCCCCTGGCCGGCTCGAGGATGGAGATTGAAGGTGTAGGTGGAGCATCGTGGAGCATCTTTTGAATGTTTGCTGCCTTGGAGTGACTGTGTAGCTTTAATGTCTCCGGGATGCGAAGGTGTGTGTTGGTGTGGGTGTGTAGTGTAGCTTCTAATGGTGTTTTTTTTGTGTTTGTTTGTTTTTTAGGTATAATGCTGGCGTTTTGATATGCACGTTCGTTTTGTTGTTGTTGTTGTTGTCGTTAGTGTTGTTTTGAGTGGTAATAGTGAAGGTTTAGTATGAAGAAATTATTGTTAGCTTTGTTTTTTGTTAGTATCAGTAATAGTAGTGGTAATAGTTGTAGTAGTGTTATTTCTAGCGATAGCATTGGTGGTTGTGTGGCCAGTCGCTTTTTGTTATCGTAAGTAGCAACAGCAGGAGAAAGAGTAGTTGTAGTAGTAGTAGATTGTAGTAGTTGTAGTAGTAGTAGTAGTAGATTGTAGTAGTTGTAGTAGATTGTAGTAGTTGTAGTAGATTGTAGTAGTTGTAGTATTTGTAGTAGTAGTAGTAGATTGTAGTAGTTGTAGTAGTTGTAGTAGTAGATTGTAGTAGTTGTAGTAGTTGTAGTAGTAGTAGTAGATTGTAGTAGTTGTAGTAGTAGTGACAAATTATGGCTCTGTGCTAAGAATTATTGTTCCACTTCCTGGTATTAGTAGTATTATTTCTACAGTAACAGCATTTCTTTTTTATTTATTACAGTGGAGAGGCGTAGGTAGTGTTTCGCTACGCGTGTGGTGGATCAAGTATTTCATCTTATTCTTGTTGTTGTTATTGGTATTATTTTCATGCTTTCATATTGTGTAGACTTTTTTTTCCTTAGGTGTTTGTAGGATGGAGGGTTATTTTTTTACTTTTTTTCTTTTTGTTATTGTTATTATTAGTGTTTTCATGGTTTCATGCAGTGTAGAGGAATATTTTTATGTTTGTGTGTGTGTTGGAAGCAATTCATCTTTTCAAAATTATGGCTGACGAAAAATATGGCGCCGCTGGTCATGTTGATTATATATTCCTGGGAACAAATAATCGTGTGTACATTATTTAGGAGCACAGGTGTGTGTGTGTGTGTGTGTGTGTGTGTGTGTGTGTGTGTGTGTGTGTGTGTGTGTGTGTGCGTGTGCGCGCGTGAGCGCATGTGCGCGCGCGCGCTGCTCTTTCATTGCCCGTCGCCCAGAAGAAAAACAGACGTAAAAAGAAAAAAAAAAAGCAGAGTGAGCGATTCGTGGAAAGCAAACAACCGCATAAGCCACTGAAAACAAGTCGTGTTTTTGTGTCTTCTCTAAATTTACGAGGCAAGGTAATCCTGTGATCTGAAAAAAAAATTCCTTTACACTTTTACTTGCGTGTGAAATGCGGTAAAGTTTGCGATGAAAGAGCGAGGACACGTGCGTTGCTGCAGGTGACAATGGGTTTAAGCGACACGTGAGGGAGTGATGAGTGTTGACACAGACAAATACGCAGGAAAAGTAATGCGGAAAGATTATATTGAAGCAAGACGACTATTTATGCTCTTACGTTTCAATTCCAGGTTTTCATTCTCTGTTAACCCTCTGCTGATGACACACTGACGCTTTTCTGAAGGACTGTTTGACTCACTGTACGGAAATAAAACAGCAAGTCCTAAAGAATTTGGATTGCCATCACTCTTTTAACTGCCATTGGAGTCTTTGGAATGTATGGTGGAAACTTTTGATGGATAACTTTATTAAACTTAAGGAAAAGCTACAACAGTCAAAGAGTTAAGAACTGTAATCGAAATATAGAGTACTTGTGTTTTAGTCTGTCTCCCCACCACCTTCCCCACTGTTGTGCATCAGGTGGTGAAAGTATCCCACACCACATGGTGCAAGCGATGAACAGTGAGTAAAATGGAGTGTTGTGCAGTGAGTGGTGATCGTTTGTGTGGTCACGTGGATAGTATTTTGTGGTGTTCAGGTCACTCCAGCGTGTTTTCCATCCTTAGTCGACTTGGTGGGAGGCTGAAGTGTCTGAGGCCGGAAGATGTAAGATGGAATGACGTCTTACTGTAATCAAAATATACAGGTGACACAGTTAACACTCACCTTTCCGCTTGGCTCTGTTCCTGCTGCGGGCGTGGCGTTGCTGGGGAGCCTTGGTGAAGCCTCGCTCTCCTTTCACGTGTTTGTTGGATCCCTTGGCGCGCGAGGACGATCTCCCTGCGTGCACACCTGAGGCCCGGGATGACTTCCTCTCGTACCTGCCATCCACCTGCGAGCCTCGAGGGAGCAGCGTGTCCCCGGCGCCTCCCTCTTCACCACCCTGCAGTGCCTCGGCGCGGGGAAGCATGTTGGGGTCTGCGGCGGGGTGGTAGCTGCTGTACAGGCGAGGGAAGCTGCCGGGGAACACTCTGGAGTACATCCCTGGCGGGAGATTGTTGTAGGAATGTAACACTGACGACCACCGCTTCACCCTTCCCTTCCCACCCACCACTGCACTGTCATCCCCGTCCTCTCCCCCAGCCCGCGGTGACACGCCTTGGGAATCCCAAGTGGGAGGTGACGCAGGGAGGCCCCTAATACGGCTCCATTTCTGCGTTTTCTGTCTACGGTTCTCAGCAGCGCAATTCCCATCAGTCTCCCTGCATTCCGCCGCTGCTGTCTTCCTTATCTCCCCGAACGCCGCCCCTCCGCCCTGGCCTTGGCCCGCCGCCATGTCCAACTGACCTTCATTGGCTCCAGCGTCAGCTACCACAAACTCATTTTTCCGCGTCCCTTCTGCCTCTCGTTTCTCACGCTGTTGGAGAAGGACCCCGGGGCTGCCTCCCTCCCTGCCGGCTTCTCTGTCTGCCCTGCCGACCCTAAATAATGAGTTCTTGGCCTTTTTCTGTCCGTTCTCCGCTGCAAGAGCTCCTGCTAATGCTGTTGGTGGTGCTTCTTGTGCCGGCCCCTCGCTTCCTCTCTTCCACGTCTTGCTAAGTAACGCGTCCGCTTCGTACACTTCGGAATTTCCTCCACTGCGGGAAATGTTGTTTAAAGACTTGTTTTTTGTCATTAACGTGCTATCAGGCTCATCACTCACCAGGAGGCTCAGTGCGTGTCTGTTGTGTTCCGGTAATACAGTGGAGAGGGGAGGCTTTGTGTGGCGGATGATGGGTGAGGCCGCGGGGAAGTCGATGTCTTTTCCTCTCTCTTCTCCATCTCCTCCTCCTCCTCCTCCTTTCCACATTTCGTGCTTCGAGTGAGCTGCGTGTGAGCTTTTTACACTCGCCTTTGATATATGGCCTGGCACTGTGTGATCATCCCCCGTGCGGGTGTCTCGTGTGTGGACGCCAGCTGTCCCTCTGGAGGTGTCAGAGTCTGCGGCCAGAGAGTCATCATCTTGGCTGACCTTCTGTGGACGAGTCGATGCCGCGGTGGTAGTGTGACCCAGTTTCGCTTCGCTACTGCTGCCAGAGCGGCTGCTTACCCTTGTTTCATTTAAGAAGTGTTCTCCCGAGGGTCTGGTAAGGCTTGACAGATGACTGGTGTCCCTAGAAGACGAGGAGGGAACGTTATTGTGACGCAGGTTCACATGAGGGGCGGGGAAATCCTGGAGGCCCGGCTCAGCGAGGGGGCGGGGCAGTCTGGCGCTCCTCGACGTGTGGGAGATTAGCTGGTTAGCGTTGGTGTGGGCGTCGCGGTGCAGGCAACCTCCCGCGGTGCTTGGCGAAGGTGTCTGGTGAGCGAGGTGGTGATTATCTTGGCCAGGCTGCTGCTCCCCTGACACCGCACTAATTACCCAAGTGTTGACTCCTCCGCTGGGGCTGGAGCCTCCCCAGGGGCGTGGGGGCGCGGGAATGGAAGGTGTGCTTAGCTCGGCTGATGGGAGCGCCGAGGCAGACCTGGAAACCATCCTGTCGAGATGAAGGGTGAATAACCCCTGTCCCGCCAGGCCCCCGTGGGTCCCACGCGGCACCCCAGGGCGACTGGCGGGCGAGGCTTCATGGTGGCCGCCGGAGGGACGTAGGAGGTGGCCGGCCACATCTAAAAGAACTTGGTGTCTGACTTTAATTTCCGGTGGCGCGGGGGTGTGAGTGTCAGGGCCGCGGCCAGGCTCCGGACGCCCGGCGGGGGGCTGCTTCGGGGACGGACGGCTCGTTGAGGGGGCCTTCCAGGGGGAGGAGGGGATGGAGAAAAGTCCGACCCTCCGGAGGAAACGAGGAGGAGCAGGAGGGCGGGGAAGTGAGGCAGCATGAGGCCACGCCCACCTAGCTCGCTCGAGACGCCCAGCCGACGCCACACAACCTCATGGGAACCTCACACGGTCCGGCCCGCCTGGCGACGTACTCCGCTGAAGGTCATCGCTCACGCGGTTTTCTCAGTGACCTTTGACCCTATAACCGCCACATGGTCGAGCTGGATTTCCTCACTATAGTTCCGGCAGTGTTAAGCATGCGTGTGTGGCAGCAGTGCGGGGGACCACTAGTGCAGGCGGTCCAGCAGAGGCAGGGCGCGCGACACACTGCCCGCCCGGCACACTGTTCTGCACCACCGACTCATCGCTCCCGACCAACACTCAGGAATAGTCACTGAAAAAAAGACGGGGGTTTATAGCGCCGTGCATGGCTAGGCTGAGGTAATGGACGACCTGCCGCATCAACTATTTCCGCGTATTTCCTTGGAATGTATAACGGAGGTGCTTTTCAGTAGGCTGCTTTGCGAGGCGTATAACACAGTCACGTGACACTAAGAGCTGCTGACACATCACGGCTTCAGCACACGAGGAGAGATGGTGGTGGTGGTGGTGGTGGTGGTGGTGGCGTGTTAGGCTGGCAGGGAAGCTTAGTTATGTCCTGCTGTTTGGTTGTAAATTTGCAGCTTTTCCGTGTACATGTCTATGTATGTTGCGCGCTCTGACGCACGCACACTATGGTACACGCTAATTCGTTGTATTATAAAGTTTCAGTGTCCGATAAATGTACATAATTGCTACACATGAACGCGTTGCGTACACATACACAATTGCCATTCGATCACACACACACACACACACACACACACACACACACACACACACACACACACACACACACACACACACACACACACACACACACACACACACACACACACACACACACACACACACTGTAAATATTTACTTGACACAAATGCAACATATTCATTGTGATCAAACACACACACACACACACACACACACACACACACACACACACACACACACACACACACACACACACACACACACACACACACACACACACACACACACACACACACACGACAGGCTTAATTTCCATGCAACACTGGCATCTGTTGGATAATTTTACCATGTTTTCCTTTCTACTTATGAGTAATTTTTCCATTTGTCTCTATCAACGTTTGTTTGTTTTGTCTTCCTTTTTTACTTCTTATTTTTCATTTACTCAAGGCCGTGTGTGTTTAATTGTTTTTATTTACTTTTTTTTCACTCGTGTGTTGTGTTTAGATGGTGTTTTAACTACTCAGTGTTTGCCTGCGTCTGCATTTTTTGGTGTGTGTGTGTGTGTGTGTGTGTGTGTGTGTGTGTGTGTGTGTGTGTGTGTGTGTGTGTGTGTGTGTGTGTGTGTGTGTGTGTGTGTGTGTGTGTGTGTTGTACCTACCGACCTAAGCATCTCTGAATACCCGTTTGTTTATATCTTTCATAACCAAGGACGTGTAAAGACAGCCTCTGACTTTCCTCCTTCCCTGTCATTCCCCTTACCTGCTTTTCAACATCGCGCACCTGTCCTCCTCCCTACCCACCTTCCCCTACCTGTCCAGTTAGCCGCCGGAAACCCTTACAACCCTTTCACTCCACCATTTAAGACCTCTCGCACGCAGACCCTTATAGCAACTCTTTCACCTACAAAGGGTAAAGGGTTAAGAGGTAAAGCCTCGTCCTTTCACCCTCAGCAGCCGCCAGACTCAAGGTGACATGAAGGACTTAAGGGGCTCAATTTTACAGAGGAATAAAGGTTAAATTATTGTGTAGTTTGTATGGGCTAGAGGGCTTAGTTTAATTGTCGTCATTAAGGATTGGATGACTCAAAGAGAATGCTGTGTGGAAAGAGAGAGAGAGAGAGAGAGAGAGAGAGAGAGAGAGAGAGAGAGAGAGAGAGAGAGAGAGAGAGAGAGAGAGAGAGAGAGAGAGAGA